>NC_089198.1:12930954-13098085 GCF_963930695.1 Labrus bergylta
AGAAGAACAAACAAGATCGCTCAGTTGCCCCTTGTCACCTTGAATGCCCTCTCATTTCCCCACTGCCATTTTGACACTTTGATGGATCTGCTCACTCACACTCTTCTCATGAATTCCCCCCATCGCCCCCCCCACCCCCGACCCCCTCCCAATCTTGGGCTCCGATGGCAGGTGTGCTAATGTCCTAATGCAGCCTTACTCTTATCACCAGGCCAGACAGACGGGGCTTGGACAGGTTGAGCTGGTAAACAGCGGGATTTAACTCGCGTCTGGATAATTATCTGTGAGGGACACACCTACTTGAACACCTTATTATCCACACATGCTGGTCACTGAGTGTGTGCGTGTGTGGGTGGGTGTGTGTGTGTGTGTGTGTGTGTACAGGTAAAATCTTCCAAGCAGGAAGTGGCACAGCACAGTGTGCAGTTGAACCCATGCTGCCTGCTGCACGCAAAGCACTCCCAGTCGCACAGTGACTCCCACGCTCACACACGCAGGGAGGAGAGAAAGGGATGAAAACTCCTAATGAATGCACATCGACAGCCGTGACGCGCACTCACGCACAGTGGTGCACTTAAAATAACTCTGTCAGCACTCTACGGGACTCTGGTGGCCGATACATTTCACAGCCGGATCTTTAATATCAAATCAATCCGAAAGTGAACACCCCCCCCCCCCCCCCCGCTCAGAGATCGATGGGATTACAATCTTCCCGAGCTTCAACAGCCATTAACTCCGGTTTTGCCTGGGGAGACATTTCCTGCGATCGCCTGCGGTGATAACTCCTTCCAAATGAAACGGAACTAGAAAGCGAAGATTTATAGAGCAGCGGAGTGAAGACAAAACTGACCCCCCACATGTACTGAAACGGCTCTTCTTCCTCATCTATACTTCCCCTTAAAAGTCACGCTGGGGGGCTCACCTGTGATTTCCCTGCTGACGTTGACGAAGCCCGCCGCTGTGGTCTCCTTTGAGGCCATGGTGACGCTCCTCCACGCCGGTCCGACCCCCTTATCGGTTCCTCCGCGAATAAACGTCACCCCCCCAAAAAAAGTGCACTTTTAATCTCCCTCGGTCCTCAGCGCCTGCAAGGGGGGGGGGGGGGGGGCCTCCGGGACGCAGCAACAGTCCGTGCGTACAGTGTGATGTGAAGCGGTGCCGCGCTGCGCACTGGCCAAAACCCGAGGAGCGCCTCCGACTCAGCACTCCAGCACGAGAGAGAGAGAGGGGGGGGGGGGGGGCGGGGTGGAGAGAGAGAGAGAGAGAGAGAGAGAGAGAGAGAGAGGGGCTGTAGCAAAAAAAAAAGAAACGCTCTCATGACAAAGAATGTAAATGATACAGTGTGTGACTGAATGAAAGCTGAGGTGTACAGACTGAAAATGGACTTGTGGCTGGGGGGGGGTCTTTAAGGTAGTTTTTGTGGACTCCAGCAGATAAGCAGCGAGTAAGAAAGAAGATCAGAGCTGAAAGTTGACATGATGCTCAAAATGTGTTTTCAATGCAACACTGCTGTGATGAATACAGCCATATACATCACAATAACAACCATCCATCAATAAGTAATGAGGCAAATGAGGGGGTTCATTCGTCTCTGTACTACACCTGAAGATGATTTCTCTATTGATTTATAAGCACCAAGTGAGTTGTGAATAATCTGTCAAATTTGGGCTGCAAGAATTTGGACTGTTCAATGTAATTAAAAAAAAGAACACGACATTATGGGTAAGAAACTGTAGTCAAGTATAACAACAGGCTACAGTCATCAAGTCACCTATAGCCTATTAAATTACTTAAACTCAGTTCATTGGCTGTGGAAAAATAGCCTAAATTCTTTAAATACTCTTTAAATTTTTACTTTTATTATTATGTTGTAGGAACCTTTTTCTTTAAGTTTAACAAATCATTTTTTGTCATATAGCATTTTTCCCTCAGAGCCATATTTAATGACAGTAGAGCTACACCTGTGCCCGCCCACCTCACATTTAAGCCAATCATTCAGCAGCTCACCGATTCTGCGAAGTGAAGCCAGCTAGCTTTAGCTACAGCAGCTATTACGATAATAAATCATTATTTTGTCTCTAAAAGCGACAGCTGAACATGTTACAAAAAGCAGCAGCCTAAAATACGCAGCCTCTCCCTTTTAATTAGGCGAATGGGGCCTGCTGACGTTAGGCTACCTGACTAGTCAGTCTAAAGCTAGGTTGGCTTGTCAACTTACACAGCCTATCACCAAGATACGGTTAATATCTCTTCATTGCTGTGGTGTTCAAATGTTCATGAAGAGAGACACACAACTCACAAACACAATCTATCGGAAGTCGCCTCCTCGTAAACTCTTAAAGCCTCCTTCTTTGAGAATTACTCTGTTGCTCTTGAACTACTTCACCTGTCGAAAAACCCGCTGGGAGGCTGCCGTCAAATTTGATTGGCTTACAGGTGAGGGGGGCGGGCCCTGATGACAAGGGAAATCACCGGAAAGTAATATTAAAAAAATACACCAATCATTCTGTTATTTTATTTTACTGTTCTTTATGTATGTATTTATTTAATTATCTATTTTGGTAATGTGGAACTTTTTTGCTTCATTAAATGATTATTTCTCATCAGCATAAAAAATAATTAACTGAACAGGAAACGAAATATAATGCACCGAACTCAGGAAAAAAAGATAGGGCTTTAAAAATATTGGAAACACTCTTCAGTGCAATCATACAAAGATTTATCCAGGAGGCAGCCTTGATACAGCCCGAGTACTGTCTAAAACCATTCATTTAAAATATTACCCATCTGAAACCCCATAAAACTCAATCAAGTTAACACAATGAGATTGTGAAGTACCCTAAAGCATCAGCTGCCAAAGATTTCTCAGAAAGTTTTGCAGTTTTGGATCCAATTGCAGTTGGTTCCAGGCACAGGGAGCAGAACATATAAAGCTCTTTGACTTAGTTTTGTAATGGAGCTACAAGTCTGATCATGAAATTGAGTCCAGGCTACCCTGACTTTTTTTTTTATTTCCCTCTGGACATACAGATGGAAATCTGGTCATGATTGCCCCAAATCTCTCTACCAGATGAACAGAATTGTGAGTATGTATTTTAGGAGTGATAAGAATAAAAAAATAATAATAATCTTAAAATGTATTTCAAAAATGATAAGGATTAGATCATTGTGAGAAGCTTTAATGTGTCCAATAAATCTTGTTCTGTGTGTGCTTGTCCATGTAGACAGACACTAAGTAATTATTTATTTAAAGATAGCCCCAATAGAAAAGTAATGGTTTTATTATGTCAGAGAAGAAAGTAGATTTGATGCTTTTGATAAATGTGTTTTCAAGGCAATATTTCTGTAATGATGTGAGGACATAGAGGGAATAGAGCCATATATCAAACTGTTTCATTCAGTGCATTTCTCCTCCGAGTTGCTGAAGCACCACTCGCCTGCTGTGATAGGATTTGGGCTGGAGAATTGGGAGGCCAGGTTGAAGCTCAAGCTGTAAGTAACGATGATGCATGATTCACCTACTCATCTGAATGGCCACTACTTGTCAATGTCATCGCTTATGCAACACAGTTCAGCTGTTCATCGTGGATGCAGACAAAACAAAACCAAGACCAAAGACCCCTTTGGTCCAATATATCACATCCTAATTTGACAAATGTGTTCATGAAGCACTGATGAAAGGGTCGTGGAGGGTGCAGCTGCCTCTGGTGTCCAAAAAATTGGCCCCCTCGAAGGCGCCTAACAAAAGTGCAGTGTCTGCTACATTATATGCATGCATGCTTTTATGTCTGATTGCGCATGTGTGTGAGAGACCTTTGTGTCTGCCTCTCACTGATACTTGCTCGATGATGAAAGGAGACTCAGTGGGGGGGCATAATGCCTAAGACAGAGAGAGAGAAAGGGGGTGGGGGCGTTAAAAGAGAGAGAGAGCCAAGACAGCTAGAATAAGAGGTTTATAGTCTGAGGGAGTGTAACTGTTTCCAGGTTTCATCCAGTTAAAAACTTCAGCACTGTTCAAAGCTGCACTTGAAAGGACGTTGCATTATTTATTCATCAATGCAGCATCTCATAGAAAAGGAATCAAGATGCTCAGTGCGCCCTCAATTACCCCTCTATCTAGGTACTGTGTGTGCATGAATCTGCTTACATAAAACAATGCTGGAATAAAAAGGTTTTACAAAAGTGCTGCAGTATCCGGCAAGCAGCGAGGTGTTTAACACAGAAAAAAGCTTGTGTGCAAAAAAAAGCACACAAGACAACATCTGTGCAGGGAAGACGTGAGACATCCTCATATCACAGAGATACTTAAAGGCACTGAGGAAGAGAGAGAAGAAGAAGAAGAGGAGGAGGAGGAAGAGGAGGAGGAGGAGGAGAGGTAGGAGTGTATCAAATTGGCAACCGCATCCAGTAACAGCCAGAGGATATAAAGTGTAAGCACCCGCCGTTTCACTGTTCCTCCTGACGTCAGTACTAACTCATAATGATGCTTCAAAGCAGGCTTACGATCCTCTCCCATCATTCAACACAAGCTGGGTTCTCCTCAGTGTGCCGAATGAAGAGTCAGAGACACACACACACACACACACACACACACACACACACACACACACACACACACACACACACACACACACACACACACACACACACACACACACACACACACACACAATACCTTCAGACATTTCAGCAGACTTGTGATACACTGCCCTCCTCTGGTTCAACAGAGTAAACTACGACCTAGAGGACACTCAGTTTGTATCAGATGTAAACAGAAGGCATGTTCTGAACTGACAGGTGGCGTACGTTCATCTAGAAGGCAGTCACTCTGTATACTGTTTAACTCTGGAATATCAAAACCAAAACCGTACAGTTATTAACATAAAAGCACCAAAATAACAATGAGAAATACTACTAATCTTACGGTGTCATTGGTGGAATATCTGTATTAAAAGTAAAACTGTACACTGTAGGAATATCATCTGTGAAGGCAACAAAATCGTTAGTTTAAGAGGAAAAAGGGTTTGAGCAGTTTAGATGTACTGCAATGTCCTGTGGTGTAGTCTGTCACATATAAATTGAAGAAAAGGAGTGGAAAATAACATCATCTGTCATTCAGGAAACAGGCACACCAATGACCAGCTGCCATATACAATTGTTACCAGCACCTCAAAGCCCAGTCTGACTGGTCAGGCCCCCTCCAAAGTGTTATTAGAGAAATGTGAGGGGTCATAAGCTAAATTATGAAGCCAGGAAAAAGAAAAGATAAACTCCTGCCATATGAAATAATAATAATGCCCTTTCATTTTTGCTTTTATATTTTTGTGAAGAATCATACTTCATTGTGCCACACATAGATATTTCAATTATAGGACCCCCACTTTGAAAAACATTGTTCTAGTATTTCTCCAATAGTAGTTTCCATTTGAAAAGTCAAGTGAAACACTATGAATGAAGAGCGACTGTTTGAGAATCCTCCAGGGTTCCCTGTATTTTCACAATATAAGACAAAAAGAAGATTTAATTATGTTTATAGATGTAAATGGACTTGGGCTTGTATAGCGCTTTTCACACCACAGGTCACATTCACACACTGATGGCAGAGGTTGCTGTGTTTATTAGTAACTAATCCCATTCATACACATTCAAACACTGCCACAAAAGCAACAAGAGCAAACTGGGGTTGAATATCTTTCCCAAGGACACATTGGACAAGTGGCTGCAGGAGCTAGGGATTGAACCCCCGACCCTCCAGCTTAAATACAACAGACTGAGCCACAGCTGCCCCATAATATATTTACAAAGTTTTGTTGTGTTCTTTTATACAATGCCAATAAAGAGTCTATCGATACATATAGAACATAAAGCAGCATAACTTATATTGTTAAATTCACTCTTCACCATTGCATTATCTTTTTACAAATATCTTTGAAATGTATATAATGTACTTGAACATATTTTAAAATAGGTTTGTTTCTATTTTGCACATCTCTGCATTAGTAGTTAAATTCTTATATTACCTTGTTAAGCTTTTTGTCATTACTTTAAACTGCACATACACCGAGAACAATGCAAGTCCCTGTACATGCATAGACATACTTGACCAATAAAGATTAGTCTGATTAAAAGGAGGCGAAATACTCAAGAAGAGAACAATCATAAGTCTTCATTCTTCTGTATTGTGTTACTAACCACCACAGCTATTGAACCAGCATTTCCACAGATGCACTGCAGGGCTTGACTCCAATCTATTTTTGGGGGTTTTCTTGGGAGCATAGATTTTTCGTTGACCTTCACAGCAATGACTGCTCGAGAAAAGCGAACAGCAACCGGTTTCTAAATGAGCCCGCATGCAGATAAAGAGTGAGTGTGAAACAGCTGGCTGCAAGGAGACATCCTAGCTGCTTGCATGTGCTGCTCTCCACCAGAGGCTACACACTCTGCTTGGTCAGGGCATCTGCTCTTACAAGGCTTTATTTTGTTTCAATCCTTCTACTGCATTGGTGCTTCAAGAAAAAGACAAACAGATAGTGAGTGATTGGAAGTAACACAGAAGATCACTTCAAAGACCAGAGAGTGAAAAACACTTCAGCTTTCTATTTCATGGCTCCACTGATCTGTTAATGTCACACACCAAAAAGCTGAAAAGACTATTGATTGGACATGATGCCTAAAGGGCTTCACTGTCTCTTTCCAGACATTTTTAAGGTCTTAGATGTTTCATAACAAGCAGGGTTTGACATGGAGCCAGCGTGGGACAGAGAATGAGACATTCACTTTTATGGTTTTAAGTCAAAACACTTTATCCAGGTTTGAAGGTTTGAAGCGTTTATTGCAGCAGTCCTGTTGAGTTTGATGGCGATGCTGTGCCCCTGAAGCGATCCTGACACACATTGAAAAAAAATACCTTCACAGACCGTCTCTGAGCACGCAGACCCTCCGGCACAGCCTCAGATACAAAAGCCATTTGAATGAGCACAAACCCATAGAGAGAAACATCCCAGAAATCACACAAATCTAAATGCAAATGCAGGAGGAGGCTGCAGAGGTGGAATAGCGAGGATCAGAGCTGGGCATCAGAGTGTGAAGAGAGAATGAATGTCAAAGCTGTTTTTGGAAGCTGTAGGAGATAAAGTATGTTCATGTTTGATTGGAAGGAATAATAATCAGTGTCGTGAAAGAATTGCGCATCAAATTTCAACATCTTGATTCATCTTAGAAACAGTGGCATGACAAAAAAAAAAAAATCAAGGTCAAGGCCGGACCCTGTTTATAATAAGAGGACTGAGCCTCTTGGTTTAAATAGTAAAACCAAGGGGAAGTGGTCTTAACCTGCAGTCTTCCTGATGACCCCTAGGGGAAGACAAAAAGTCCATGATAAGCAACAATGTGATATTGAACCTTCTCTTATGTTGATGACGTAGTAACGTAGACTGTATAAAAAGATGGGTGTAATGACATCTCCCCAAAAGTGAAGCCAAAACATTCGGAGCTCCCCCTACTGCCTGGCTGCAGTATAGGTTTTAAACCCTGCCTTCTCTGTGTTAACAGATGGTCCATATGTCAAACTGTATAAACAAAATACATATCGAAGAGTTAAGAGTAATGCAAATGAAAACATGTATGAACATGTGAGTTTGAAACAGTATTTTTCAGGCCAAAAATGCAGGGTTATGCTGATTTAAAAATATACAATACAAATAAATGTAACATTTAACACACATTTCAACGACACAAAAAATGACCCAAAATGCTGTCTATATTGACAAATAAAAAGCTTGTATATTTGACTTAAATATTTATGAAATGCATGTAATATGAGTATATCAATGTATTTTGGTGCAGGATGAGTCCAAGAGAGAATGTGCAACTAGCTTGTTAGCTTTAGCTTAGGAAAAGGTAATCATTAGGGTATAGAGCAAACAGGTAAGTAGGTAGGCCATTCAAACATTTCATTGGTTTAAATAAATTATTGGAGGGCTGCATGGTGCAGTGGTTGGCGCTGTCACCTCAAAGCAAGTCACTCGTTGGACGGGGGCACTTTCTGTATGGAGTTATAAAGTTCTCTCCTGGTACTCGGATGTCCTGCCACAGTTCAAATACATGCTAGTTAGGTTATTTGGTTGGACTCCAAATTGCCGTAGATGTGAGTGAGAGTGTGAATTATTGTCTGTCTTCATATACCAGTCCAAGGTGTACAACCCCCCCCACCTAACTCTCACCCAATGACAGCTGGGATTGGCTCAAGTACTCTGCAACCTCGAACGGAAATAATTTGACAAACCAAAGACATCAGATATTTCTATTTTTTGTTGTTGGGTTGTGAAGTAAATATTGTACAGCTAAATAAATGCTAGAACAACTTATTGCAACACCAACTGAAAGGTAATGTACCTTGTTGCCACATTTTCCTTAAAAGCAGCCCAGTGACGCGTATATTGATTCATGTTTGCTGCTGTCCTTTTAGGAGAGTCAATAAGACTCTTAGCTTTAACACAGCAGCTACACACAAAACAAGTTATTCTAGAAGATGCACAGTTACTTGTTTACAGCCTATAAAATGTGAATACTGTAACCCCCAGTTTGATTATAGACCTCATAACCAGGTTAAAGGATTTCTGTGTCGCAGTCTCAGTTGTAAAACAGACAATGAACAGGATAAAGCAGCAGTATATGTTTTTTTTTTATGATAAGAACCCTTGCATGTTTTACAGAAGTATACTTATTTTAATGAAATGTATATTTTCTACTCCTTTCTTTCTCCAAGAAAGTTATCTGATCATTTCAGTCCATCTGTGTTTTTTTCCTCTGTCCATGATCAACATATTTCAAAAGCTAAAGGCTGATTTGGCATGACAGTTGTTGTGTACGTTCACACTCCCACCAGGAATCCCCAGCACCAGGCTGCACTTTGTATTACTCTTATAAAACGAATACTTCAGAATAGGGTTTCCTTTGAAAGTAGAAGCTAACTGAGAGGGGCTATGAGGCCGAAGTGAAGGTCTGCACTTTGTTCCTGTCTGGTCTGACAATGACTGACTGTCTGTCAGCAACCAAAGACATTTAAATTGTGACAAGACCTTGAAGATTTCTGTGGCATTAAGAGGCTTTCAGTCAGAGCAAAAATGATTATTCATTCCTGGTCCTTGACATAAAGGAGGAAATTTGGTTTTAAGTCGCATGAAGGGGATACAGAGTGGTTCTAATGGCTTTACAACGTCAGAAAAGAAAATGTATTCAAGCATCAGTTTTAATATCAGTTTGCATTTGTTGATGGTAGGAGTTTAAAGGGACATACTTCAAACACTCCTTTCAAATTAACAACATGGTTTAGAGACAACTCAAGAGGAAGAGTGGGTAAATGTTTGTGCATTTAAGGACGGAGTTTAAGGGTGCGTGATGAGTAGTTGTTACGGGGAATGATTAAAAACATTAACCTTACAAGTGCTTATAACAACAGCTGCAGAATGAAGAAGTGTTAATGCACTCTTCAGCTGTCGATGAAGTCCCTATAAATAACATTTTGATGGTTGTAATAGCAGAAGATTGCAGAGTGCAGAGTGAAGATTGCTTGACAGAGTATGGTAAATGTGTTTTTTTAACAAGCACATAATCCTGTAGAAATGTCATGGATGTATCTGTCCTTGTCCCTGTATAGAAGCAACGAGGGACTATTCATTTATTGAAGTATGTCTGACTCTGCTACAGTAAGTGGCGATATGCTGCCTTTCAGGTAGTCACTTTCGGACCTTCTTCCGGTTTAAATTGCCAACAAGTAAGCAAGCAGAAAACTGGTTGTATGTGGAACAGTGACAACTTTACAGCTCTGTACATTTTGTAAGTGCTCTACGCTTTACTGCTGATACAAATGCTGATGACAAATGCTGATGACATCACTTCTGCTGTGCTATGCATACGCGCTGTTTGAATCACTTCCTCTGACACCTACCCCCCCCCAGCAGCAGTTTCAACCATTAAAGATAGAAATAATCAGTCTTGGGAATATTTGATCATGCCTATAAACCCCTCTATTTCAGCCTTGCTCACAACAGGCTGTTTAACATAATGAGTGTTAGCAAAACATGATTAAGTGTATTTAGCATGATATTTGACCTTTAAGAGACATCTATACTGTCAGTCTGTTTCATATCCAGCTAAGAACTCTTCACAGGAGAAAAAAACTCCTTACAGCTGAACCATGACATGTTGAAAACTTTAGATTGGAGTAATAATTAAGATTTTGTTTCACAGCAAAACAAAGTCTGATATTGAAATGAATCTTTAATCTGTATTTAACATATCTCGATCATAAAATCCCATTGTTTAATTATGTTAACATTACATTAATAAAGATTGAATAACGATTGCAGTTCACACATTTTAATTTTCGATTAGATCAAAATTTAACACACTTAAAATCACGAGTATTGAAAGTCAGAAATCCCTCCCTTAATAAGTGAGCGGCGTAGTGAAGCGTACCTGCAGCCTCTCATTCATTCTCTCATTAATTTTCTTTGCCCATCTGTTCCTCTCCATGGAGGAGGGGGGGGGGGGGGGGGGGGGGGGGGAGCTGGAGCACGTCCCAGCATGCACTGAGAGGGATCATGATTAAATCAGTTAAAGAAGAAGGAGAAATACTCAACACAATATTATCTGGCAGCAACTGAAGTATTTTTTGTACATTTCAATTAATTCCTGTTTAACAAACTCATCATCAGATCAAACACAATGTTGTTCTGTTTCAATGATTCAAAGCGAATGCAGCTCTATTCTCTGTGGATCTCGATGTACTTCCTGTACAGCACAGCAATGAAAACTTCATTACGAGTGTAAATGCTCAAGTAAAGTGAAACAGTTGACTTCATTCCACTCAACAGTGCAGCATCAGTAAGTCTCTTAATAAAAACATCATCATATCCAGACTGAGACGCTCTATTCCCACATGTCATTCGCTCTCTCCCTGATTTCTGACTCTATCCACTGTCCTATCTCTAAATGAAGGCATAAAAAGCCCAAAAATAAAGTTTCACTACAAAAATATTTCACAGAGTTCCGATTTTAAAAGTTCTTAAGAAGTATTCAAAGGTATTTAGTTATTATTATTTTTTGCCTCACTGTATTTTTACACATAATATATTTCCTGTTATAATCCTTCTATACTTCTTTATGAAAGTGGTGAAATTCACCAGAGTCATAAACTATACCAAGGAGCACACCAATATATTATACAAATATCAGTTTGTCAACTATTTAAAAAATCACTTCTGAGCTGGTTCATGAAATTCAAATTAGCAATCAAGTATATCAGTAAAAACCTGATAACTTTCCACTCATCTGCAATTATCCAGTCAGGTGAACAGATTAATACCTGGATGACATCTTCAGGCTGAAAAGATGACTCAAGGAATCTAAATACAATTAAGCACCTGTGATATTGTTACATTCCCCTGATTGCTAAGGGATGTGGGGACCAACAATTAAAGTAAAACCCAGAATGAAAAATGGAGACCAAGTTTAACCAAAAACGTAACATAACAGATAACAATATCAGAGAATGTGCTTCCTCTAATGAATAAGCTAAAGAAAACACAGAAACAGATGTTTTCTCGAAGAAACTTGAATGATTAAATTTAAAAAACCTAATAAACTAAGTTCTTAGTCCAAGCATCATTCCTTCAACTGGAGGAGAAAAAGAAGGTCTCGTTTCCAGCATACCGGTACTGGACATACATGATATGAACCCCACAAGACACTGGCCACACTACCTGTATCCCTCCTGCTCCTGCTGCAGGACCTGATTGTAAACTACAGTCCAATTAACCATCCTTTGCCGGAGAGATGGGCTAAGCACCAATCTGTAGAGTGCAGGAGAAAAGAGAGGGAGGGGATAGACCACAGGACAACAACACAAACACACCACAGCCCATAACAGATGTAGTTTTTACATGTTATCTAAATTACTGACTCACAAACTGGCTCTCACTGACTCTTCTTTCTCATGACTACACATTTTTTTTTAATTTCCTGCTTTCTGTGCAAACATCACTTTCTCTGTTGTTCAACAGCATACAGCCACTTTGCTCTGTTCAACCACTGCTGAATAGACCTCCTGTAAATTCTTGTGACACTGGGTTTATGCCTTGAAATAGGAGGTAGATGTTTTTAAATTGATGCTGCTCTTTTGTCCATTCAGTGGCAGAACAACATCATTTAAAAAAGTTCCACATCAATGACCTTCATTCGACCCTATACACCATTGTTTCCCATTGACCTGGGGTGACGGCTCTGTCTGGTCTGAGGTTGTCAAAACAAGATTTGCACATAATCACTAAATGATAAGAACACACCTACTGGAATAGGTCTTTAAATAAAACTCTAAAAAAAATGAATCCTCAATTAAAATTTGAGACTACTCTTGTAAATCCTCACAATTTTTGTTTGTGGGTTCAGGGGGAGGCTCAGTTGTTTTTTGATACAAGTAGCGGGGTCTGCAAGGAAAAATGTTGAACACCACCGCCATACACCAGGATTTGATCTTAGGGACTCAAGTGGTGATGATAGAAATCTCCTGTTGAGAATGTAAGCAGCAGGAGTTGTGATGTAGCGAAAATGATCAAAGACTTTTGTTACTGTCTGGGGATATTTGTTCTTTAGACCCCTGTGAGGATCTGCTCCTCAGGCCGCTCTGTGTGTCAGACAGGGCAGAGGACACAGTGAGATCCTGCAGGACGGGATCAGAGCGGTCAAGCTGAAAGAAAAGGGCTCAAAAAAGTATAAAAGATCTATAAAGCTGAAACTTTATTCTTCTCTCACTCTCTATCTGGTATTCAGTGGGGAAAGACTCTTTTCATTTGTCACTCAAGTGATGAAAGTTCAACCAGAGATCGCTTCACAACCTTGAACAAAATAGGGATCAGTTTTATTCAATATATCTTCACTCGAGCTGAAAAATATCTCGGAACCAGTTCTAATGCAAAGAAAGTGAAATATTCAGAATACTTCTCCCAGGGATTTTATAGACTTCAGTCAGAATTAATGTTTTATTAAGGTAGATTTATATGCAGCACAGTCTTTACCACAAGCATCTATAATTCTACAATTCATTTAGCAGACTCTCTTGTCCAAAGCGATGTACATCAGAGAGTAAGTAAAACACAAGCAAGGATCTAGAGAGGAAACAAACAGTCTCAATTGTGATTGGACACACAGGTGATGAAAAGCAGTGCACAGAGGCAAAGTAAACAAAAAAAAAGTTAATATATCACCATCAACATCTACAGCTGCTCTTAGGAGTTCGAATTAGCATCAAACCCATCCTAAATATAGTCATTGTCATTATCAAACTAAACCATGATCATTGAGAAGCATGTCTCTCAATAACATCCCTTAGGGATTAATAAAGTGTTTCAAAATCAAAAAAATAATTATCAATATCATTAAGTGCATAAGCGTTCATGAAAGAGCTGGATCTTTAGCCTTTTCTTAAAGATGCAAAGGGACTGACTCTTCAGATGGAATGGAGTTTGGTAGTTTGTTCTACCACCGGGGTGCAACAGAGGAGAAGAGTCCAGGTAGAGATAAGGGCCCTGTTGTGAAGGTTAGACACATTTCATTGGCAAAGCGTGGTGGCCGTGAGGGAGTGTAGACCTGGATTATAGAGGAGCCGTTTTTGTTGCTGTTTTAAAGTGAGCAGCAGAGTTTTAAATTTGATGCAAGCAGTAACTGGGAGCCAGTGTAAGGAGATGATCAGCGGAGTGACATGGGCTCTTCTAGGAAGGTTGAAGACCAGTCGTGCTGCTGCATTTTGTATCATTTGCAGAGGTTTGATAGTGCATGTAGGAAGACCTGCCAGTAGAGAATTGCAATAATCGACGCGTGATATCACAAGATCCTCTATCAGGAGCTGTGTAGCATCCTCTGACAGGTAAGGTCTGATCTTCCTGATGTTGTACGGGGCAAATCAACTTGACCAGTCGATCAAAGCAACTTGAACCTTAAAAGTTAGTTGGTCATCAATCATGAAACCTAGGTTCCAAGCAGACTTTGGTGGTATGAGTTTGGTTGTACCAAGCTGGATATTGATATGTGGTTATGCAGTCTTTGAGAGGTTGAGTTGGGGGTGGGGTTCATTCATCCATTACGGATATCAGCAATGCATGGCAAAATTCTTACTGAGACTGTAACATTGGTTAACTGACGTCGGTTGACTGTCGTTGGTTGGACAGGAAGAGCTGGGTATCATCAGCATAGCAATGGTATGAGAAGCCATGTTAGCGGATTATTGCACCAAGTAAGGTGGTGTAAAGGGAGAAGAGAAGGGGAGCGAGCACTGACCCTTGAGGCATCCCTGTGGATACATTGTGCGCTTTGAACACTTCTCCCTTCCAAGACACTCTATAAAGATCTCCCTGAAAGGTAGGACATGAAATAGCAGAGGGCTGATCCTGAGATGCCAAGGTCAGAGAGCGTGGGTCGGAGGATTTGACGGTTAACTGCGTCAAGGACTGACTAGCAGCTTTAGCCAAACATAGCGAGTCTGTTACTGACAGTAGTGCAGTCTCAGTAGAGGGGCCTAAATGATGTGGGTCAAACAGATTGTTTCTGGCCTTTTGCATCAAAGTCAGAATGTTAGACTATGAATTTAATCGAGCATTAACAGATAATACATCACTCGCAGAGTTCCTTGATTTTCCTGTGTATACCACATACTGTGACAGCTCTCATTTGAAAACAGTTGTACTTTTTTTGATATTTTGAAGCAGAAGCACAGGTTGAACAGAGTCACAAATCAATAACAGACTCCAAAATCAAAATTACCTTTCAATAACCAGCAGGCAACAAAACAAACAGAGGAGGAATCATTCTCTCAGGCTTTGAAGCTGTGACAAATAGTCTTTCTCTTTATCGCCAGTCTCTGACTTTTGTAGAAAATTGAAGAGAAGAGCAGGAGGGGAGACGAATAATTTATTGAAGTCTCTCCACAATGACAACAAAGGACGACATGTACCAGCTCTGAAATAACCCTCTATCCAGTGTTATTCAAAGATTACCTTTTTAAGGATTCCTCACAGTAATTGTTAATGCCGCATCTTCTTTCAACCTGTTTCCACAGAGAAAAGAGAGAGACAAAAGAGTTACATAATGAAATCATTTAATTAATTATACCCTTGGAAGTAATACCGGAATGTAAGAACAAACTCATTATTTCACACTGCTTCTTGTGAGTGTTTCTGCAGGGAATCCCTTTCTTAAAGCTTGTCATTGTTAGAAAAGGAATTGTGTTCATAAATACATAAATACAGTAATATTATTGGATGGATCCATGCCAAATCTGGCTCTTCATGCTAATGTCCTAGAATGGAGATGAGTTTGGTTAAATGCTAAAAAAAAAAAGTAAAGCAAAAAGGAAAATAAGTGTCTTAAACCCCAAAAATGATCACCTGAAGAGGACCTCTGGTCAAAACATTGTGATGAAATGCGGGCCTATCTTCTTCCACCTAAATACTGAGATGTCATTACTTACATGGACTGAATGAACGTTGTCCTTAAGATTTTGCTATTTAAGAGCCTTAGAGTAAACAAGTACAAGATACATGTCGTGTCTGTGGTGCTATCAGAAAGAAAATATATTTATATAATATATAAAAACAATTGATCCTTTCTTCCATCTTTAGAAATTTGTATAACACAGAAAACTGCCTTTCAATCTGTGACACTTCAGATGTGCTTAAACAACAAACACACCTGTGCATTTTTATACAGGAGAGTAATGTTTACATGAAACAAAAAGGTACCTACATTTACTAGAAATAATCTTCTGTGGACCACAAATGTGTTTCAGGCAGGTCAGTAGCAGCTGCTGCAGAGTTTTTTTTTTCTCTAAGATTTATTTTGGGGCTTTTTAACAGTTGTATTTAGACAGGACAGTGGATAGAGTCAGAAATTGGGGACAGAGAGAGTGGGGAGGGAAGGGAGCCACAGATCGGATTTGAACCCGGGCTGCCCGCTTCGAGGACTACGGCCTCAGTATAGGGCGTGCACCTTAACCACTCGGCCACCAGCGCCCCAACTGCTGCAGAGTTAATGCTTTCAAGACTGTAAGCTGGACTTGATTTATGCATATTAATGTACTGCTGTGTCCAGGTTAATTAATAATTCTACAAACATATTCCCGATTTACATTTTCATGGTATATATATATCTATATATATATATAGATATATATATCTATATATATATATATAAATAATGTGCAGTCAGTGATGGGTAGATGCTGAGTGGAGGAATAAAATCAGATAAATAAATATGTGCTAATGAGGGGATTAAAACATAATGACTGCTCATTTTTCACGAGACCATCTGGAATTCACCCACAAATTCCTGAGAGCTCCCTTTCCCCCAATTTTAGAGGAAACACTTAAAGTATCCACTTTCTAAAGATTTATTGTGGCCCTAATCATGGACCAAGTGCTCCACTTTTAATCTTCTGTGCCGTCTCTTTATCCATACTCTCTCAGCTCTCATTCAGGACATCCGCCTCCCCTTACTCCTCATCATTTTATTGACAGCTCTGTTTGCCCATCCTTCACAGCAGCTATCAAAAAAGCAGCTGTGCTCTATATTTTCCTCTGCTGCCTCAGTGTGGGGGGGACTGATGACCAGGATCAGAGGGAGAGGATTTGAGACAGCTGGGTTATAAAACCTACTGAGTCTATAAGCCTGTAAAATGTATGAAATTGTTATCTTGAGACTGAATGGGGGGATTGTCTGAAGTTCTTTCTGTGCTGAAGTCCCTCACAGGGCTCTTCACTGCTGATCAATGGGGATTGAGACTAATATGGAAAAAGCTATTACTGTACCTCAGAGAGTGAGAAATGGGGAGTAGAATACAAACAGGTAAAAGAAGGAGATAATAGCCCGAACTCCACTTTGTGCTCAACAAAACTCTAAAAAATGCAACGAAAGGAGCACTTCCTGGACCAAAAACATGTGAGTTTGAGGTACATTTATCATTATAAATGTGAAATATTCCCTTCGTTGATTTGCACTTTAAAAAGGGTCTTGGTGTTCCTTTAGATTTCTTTGACCTCCTCACAGTCAGAAATAGGAGTTTGTTTTCCAGGTCTACATGATCATGCTTCAAAACATCCGTTAAAGTTCATCAAAAACAAAGAGGAGGACCTACATGCAGATAAGAAAACGTATCTAACTGACAAGAAGTCCAAACAAAATCCACAAACTGTAATACAAATCACAGGGAGGCACAGGGAAATCCCTACGAACACATGAACACGGGTAAGAGGACGTATGAACTGACAACAAGAGGGAAGGAACACATCGGTGAGACTAACGACGCATGTGAAGACAATCAGGGCAATCAGAATGGAGGGAATCCAGACAAAGGAAGGAAGTAAGACAAGAAACACTGGGGACAAGAACTACAAAATAAAACAGGAAACACTGAAGACTAAAAGATAACTCAAGAATGTAACAGTAACAATAAACACAGGGACTAGAGAAACACAAGGTTAGGAAATTACAAAATAAAACACTAAAGACTATACTTGGAAATTAAGCAATAAAAATACACACAAAGGAAACAACAGCACTAGCTTAGAGAACGACCAAATAAGACAGGAAAGGACAACAAACAGGACAAGGACAGCAAAAAAACAAGGTAACAAAACGAGAGCAAAGCATGACAAGATAGACATTTTAATTGTTAAAAAGAGTGTGCATTTCAATTTGCTTTATTTGCCAAGCGCTATAGTAAAAAAAGAATACTTGCAAAAAATCTCTGAATTGTTTCTTTCTAGTAGTAGAGATAAGAGCCAGAAAATACAAACTGTGCAAGAAGTGTTTTCCTGCATGATTCAGCCAAAAGCCTGAAGAAACCATGTCCCGGTTTATGTTATCATAAATGAGATTGTTTTATATGATGGTTAAAGCCAGGAGGGCAAAGAGAAGGAGGCAGGCAGAGGCTTTGGTAAGTTTGATGGACATGGGATAAAAGGGAATGAAAACTGACTCGGAGGCACAACTCTAGTGCGCAAAGTATCAGTGGATAAAGGAAAAACACACTGAACACAAGTATACCGAGTCCACTTCATATTGTTGTTGTTGTTCTGTTCCAGAGGGGATGAAAAACAGACTCCTGCCTGCTATAAACATACACAGTGTTACAGCAGCCTGTCAAACACTCTTTTGTCTTTTAAGCCACAGTTTGCCGGGGCGCAGAAAATAAAAAGTGTTGAAAGGTGCAGAAGGACAAGCTGGACGTGTCAACAGATCTCAGATTTTAGAAGAGCTGTAGCTCTCTAATTGATTGACAGGTTTTCTGATGCAAAGAGCAGAGTGACAAGTCTGAGAATTCATCTGAAGCTGTTCAAGTAGAGAATGAGATCAGGAGTTTTGATAAACAGAAGGCAACGATAAGACAAGAAAAGCAGAAAAAAGCTGGTGCATCTTTGCTGATCTTCTCCTGTACATGATTAAGATTTTTTTTTTTTTTTTTTTAAATCTCCTCCTGTTTTCTTTGAAGAATATCACTGTGAACCTTTTGTGTGGAAAATGAAATGTAGAAGAGGTTGTCAGTACAGCATGCTCTTCATCACTTTGTCTGACACCAACTCTACGACAGCCGTTTCAGGCTTTCTAAACAATGATGTAGAAAAGTAGTCAGTGTTCCTCTCGGTGGTCTCGTTTTCTTCTGAAGCCCATAAAGAGACTTTAAAGTTCAGAGCGTCTGTTTCAGAGCCAGTTCAAATGAAGTCAGATCATCAGATTGACACTGATGGACTTCCTCTCATTTTGAATGATCTCCTTATGAACATCAGTTTGAACTAATGACAATGTCTCAAAAGTCTTAGGCATGCAAAATCAAAACAGATT
Organism: Labrus bergylta; assembly: GCF_963930695.1. NCBI lineage: Eukaryota > Metazoa > Chordata > Actinopteri > Labriformes > Labridae > Labrus > Labrus bergylta. Next base: position 12,949,846 of record NC_089198.1, read on the forward strand.
GATACATGGTCATTGTCAGATAATTATAATCTATGAATATAGACTTTTTTTTAACTTTATTAATCCCTGAGGGAAATTTTGGTTTACACTCTGTTATTGAGAGACATGCTTCTCACACACATAGGAATGAAATACACATGTGCACAAACAAACAGGACCTGTGGACATGTTTTAGTGGAGAGATGTCAGAGTGGGGCTACTACACAGCGAGCGCTCCAGACATTGGGGGCTCTGTGCAGCGCTCTGGAAGGGATCTGGCACCTTTCCAGCAACCAGACCAACGTCCACATTATGGTCTGCACTGGGACTCGAACCAAGCCCTTAATAAATTCTCAAAGTCTTAATTTCCTGATTATATGTTAGCCTATATCAGTTTGTAGAAGAGATAACAAGGAATAAGGTATCTACTGTACTTCACTGTTCTGCAATAGCAGAGAAAGCTGTACATGTGTTGAATTTCATTAACAGAAATGCCAGCTATGTTTTTGGAAAATGGTCAACTCATCAAGGCTGTGGTTTTTTATTCAATAATTAAACTAAGTCAGGAGGAAAAAAAAAAGGTCGAATGTGACTTGATTTTGCAGTAAATACTAGCATCATAACATCGTCAACATAATAAGATAATAAACTGTTTGGGGGTAATACGCTCTTATTAAAGCATTTTTGACATGATTTCATCATTAATTTGATCAGATCCACATATTGCTTGTTTTCCCAGACACAGTACTGAAAGCTATCACCAGCTGTCTCTTAGATTATTTAATCGCAGTAATCATCTCAAAGTGCTGACGGTCAAAAGTTAAACCATCTAGCTGGAGTGCTGCGTTACATATTTGAATGTCTTTATATTTCTTAATGCGTGGTTTCTTTTTTAGACACACTGTGTTCACCTTACACATACTATTATATGTTAAAGATGAAGACATTGATCCTACTTCAGGAGTTCACTTCACCAGCTTCATGAACCGTCATTAATCTAAAGGTCACTTCATATACACCGTCCTATAAACACAGTCATATTTGTCATCTCCCAACCGGCTCAGCTGACATCATTACAGACATGTGATCATGGCAACAGGGCCGGGCAATTAACAGAGTTTCTATTTCTTTCGCGCTTTTGTCTTCCCACGTCGTGATGTGCTCGTTTTGTCTGTAGGTTCTGTCATATGATATGTGGTAGCCTACATGTTTCAAAGTGTTTTTGTTATATTTTGGCCACAAGTGTACATCTCACACTATACTTTAAAAACACAGATGCATTATTTTTATTGATTGATTATAGTAATATACTATTATTTGTATATATTCTTATTTTTTCACTTATTGATTTTCATGTATTGCATGTTGTGTTCAGAATGTTAAAATGTTAAATACCTCAAATGCAGAGCTTATTAGACAGTCCAGGTCGGTACACAGGTAAGCTATCAGCAGCGCAAACAAATCCAAAATGGGCATAAAAAGGCAAAAACGAGAAGGAAGGCGATGGTCAAAAAAACTAGAAGACTCACAATAAGAGAAAGGCTGGAACGAGGTGACAAGAAACACAAGTGGCAACAAGAGGGACGACACAAAGAGATGTTAGGACGTACTGTTCAGTAAGCTCGCTCAGTAGGCAGATATTTGTTCCTACTTTGTCTGATTCATTCAGTGTGGAAGTGGCCTTATGTTATTAACACTCCATCTCAGATGTGATATTCACAATGGTTCAGTAAATAATACAAAACTTCACATTGCATGTTAACAACTTAACATTTGAAAGGCGCGCTTTAAAAATTGGCCGCGTCCATCTTCGTTTTTTTTTTTTTTCCATCCTTGTTTGTTTTGATTTGGATGTGCACGTTAAGTGACGTTTTACACTTCATTTCGCACAGCATTGTGGGTGTTAAATATACAATTCATTTCCTGAAAGGTTGCTACAAACCATGCTGCACCGAACCTGGAAGTTAGCACCCATCGTGAAATGTTCAGTCTACTGAGATGAACCCAAAAAATGGCTACAAAAAGACCATGACCCTACTGAAAAGTCCGCACTGCATACTGAACTGTGGCTTTTCAGAAAGGGCCAGGGAGCAGGATCCTAAAGACAGACAAGGGTAAGTACAAAGTAAAACAGGAAATGACAAAATACTAAAATTTATAAACGAAAGGGAAAACATGACCTCAAGTAAAATTGGCTGCAGCGGTCAAGTTTTATAAATGAATGTGATGCAGATGTTGTAAAATCAATGAGTAATTGTGTTAAACAATCACGATCTCATTATCAATGAAAATAATCTTGATAATGATTTTTGCCATAATCAAGCAGCCCCACATGACAATTAACTAACACATTATACTCTCCTCACCTTAACTTTCCTGACACTCGATTAATGCACTGAATCCTTTGAACAAGCCATTGCCCCAAATGGCATTTCCTTCTTTAACATCAGTTAGTGAAGGTGTTCTGCCGCTGTGTTTAATCTCCAGACGTGAATATTGGATTCCTCAGCCCAGCTTTTCTGTCTGTGAACTCTCTGTGGGGTCTCCGATTCTCCCCAAACACCCGCTGGTCAGGCAGAGCGGGGGGATTTGAATCGACCCGAGGTGTGAATGTGAATCATGGTGTGTACGAGTGAGTTCACTCAGTAATGAGCAGATGACGTGTGAAGGGTGCTCCCTCTGTGCATGTTGGGACAAGCTCCAGACACAATGAAGAATAGGTAGAGGAGTGTTTTTTATGGTTCCAGCAGGTGGCAGCAGACACAAACCAATGTGTGCAGCTGTGTGAGCGTGTTTATGTAAGTGAGGCTGGACATGCTGCTATGCTTTCAGTTTCAGTTTCATAACCCAGTGTGCACTGATAATACACCCTTCATTTACTAGAACAGAGTTGGTCCATTAGTGTAATTGTCAGGAATTTCAGAAACAGTAGCAGGTCTGAAAGCTCACACTTCTATGCACGCACGCACGCGCACGCGCACACACACACACACACACACACACACACACACACACACACACACACACACACACACACACACACACACACACACACACACACACACACACACACACTCAGGTAGGAAAAGCAGCAGGCTTTAAAGTGGTATTTCAAGGCTTACTCTGATTGAATTTTCTTTATCCCAACATCGAAAATGAATCTTGTTTAAGGTGCTCTGTTGTACCTGTAACCACAGCAAACAGGGATGACACAGCATACTGATGCACCACAGAGTGCACATCTGTGTCACTATCAGAAGAAAAGTTTGACAACTAGGGTTCAGCATCAATAGGGATACCATTTAGGGCTTGAACGTTTCTTGGAAAAAAAACACTTTGCTTAGATTGTAGCAAGAATTTGGATTGTATTTCATTGTCTTTCATGATGTATTTTTGTAGGCTGGATAAATGACGTTGTACTGCTGACTGCAAAACAAATTGTCCTCTCACAGTGATTATAAAAATAAACTTTCAGGGGTGTGTCCAGACCTTTTTGACTGGGATGGCCCACCTGGGGTACTAACTTATACAGGGGTGGTGTGAAGTTTGTGCACACACACACACACACACACACACACACTCACACACACGTAAAGAAAGTAAGAACGCAAAGAACATTTTTAAATGATGCTGTCTGACATAAATGACTTGTATAACCTTAAAGCTACTTTTTAAAAGAAATAGACCACAGGAAATGGCACCCTTGAAGATGAGTCTAAATGTTCCTAAGAGATTGTGTCTGTCAAATATGAAGTGATGTTTAAACCTGAAAATATTGCATGTTGAGAATACTTTCAATATCTATCATGACCATAGACTGTAAGATCATGACTTATTTGTCATGTAATTGATGGCACAGCGACATACTGGGTTATATCCTACAGAGATGCAAAGGCAAAGCAACATGTCAAATAACCACCAACAACAACAGGATGAAGAATGAGGGAGGAAATTGGCAGCTTATTACATCAACACACAGGAGGTCACCACTCTATCGGCAGCCCTATTTCCTGGCCTGTAGAATTTAAGCCTGGGAGAATAAATGAGTCAATATTAAAAAGAGAAGAACTAAGGCAGAAAATGAAGACATTAATGATAAAGTTTAAAGAATGACACGAGTTGTATACAATGGGTAAAAATACATTTATGTGGCCTTTAAACTAATTCACTTTAATTTTATTGATTATAAAAAAAGGCAATGTAGTATGGAAGTCCTGATAGGACAGTAAGAAATAAATAGCTATTCTGTAATGATCACATTATAGCTCCTGTGAGGAGTTTGTTGATTTTGAAGACCCCTGTGGACAAAGCTGTGTTTCTTCTCTCTCTGTGCTCCTGTGTGGTGACATTAGTGTTTTCAAAATAAATCAAATCCTTTCTTTTATTAGTGAAATGTATAACTATTTGATGATCCTACCTGTGAAATGTTTTTCTAATGTGCTCTTTCAGGCGTAAGAGATTTCAGGCATAAAAAAATAACATAATAAAATGATCATTCTAAATGCTGATGGCCTCATTTGCTTATGTAGCTCATAAAGAAGCTTCTTATTCATGTTTTGCCTGTTTCATAACCAGAGCTTAAAGTATAAAACAATCTCATGAAGTTGTAAATAAAACACATCTCAAGCTTCATGGTAATGTTATATGTACCTTGCTAACAGATAATAAGCAGTGTGTAACTACCTTGACTTCCGATGCTAGAAAAAAGCAAAACTCACCTGGAAGGAAACATGAATTTATTCATTCTTATTTTAATGTCCAGCAGAGGTGAAGATTCACACTCTTATGGCCATAAAGGAAGAACAGAAACAAACACAGAAACAAACACACAACACTCACTGACTGTCTTTTTTTTCAGGAAGATTCTTCACAGAGGGAAAAAGTAGCCGAGAAAAACATTTCAAAACTTTGTACAAAGTTTTCTAAAACTTTCTTCCCACGGATTTTGTCGATTTGAGGAAATGTGACTCATATTATAAGATGCATTTTTGTCTAACTACTCAAACCAAGAGACTTCAATGACGATGCCAAGAAACCTTTTTATAAAACTTGATTTATAGTCATAAACACAGGATAGAAAATAATTTATAACTCTATGGGGATGGTGTGTAAAGAGTGATTGAAAAAGAATGTTACGATTTGAAAAAAACACTGAATCCTGATATTTAATTTAAAATAGCACAAAGATAAAATATCAAATGTTGAAATTAAAAAATGTCTTGTTTTCAGGAAATGTCAGGCTCATTATTAATTCGATTGGTACAGCAAGGCAGGACTCACACAATGAAAAAAAGAATACAGACGGGAGTCTTGATTTTGAATTTTTCGTATTGGATCATAGTTAAGCTGAAAATAAAAAAAGTACTTACAGTCAGCCGACCCTTCAGTCCATCTTGGACTTTCTTAAGTGCAAAGTCACCGATGAGCCCCTTTTGCTCTCAATGAGTCCGTCCTTGCTGTACCCGTAGATCTGTTCCTGACGACCTCACCAGAGAAGACAACAAACTTAGGAGAGTTGTTTTAAGGGTCAGCTTATGTGTCACTTTGTCACTTTGTGTCACTTCTAAATGTTTCAGTATGAAACAGTACATTCTGCTCCTGGTATTTCCATTTCCATCTATATTAAAAAGGAAATAATCTCTAGAAAAGGTAAAGGGGTAATAATGGATTTGAAGTGTCTGAAAATGTAAATTCTGGTTGGTGTTTTTTGTTTTGGATTTTGAAAATTTCAAAAAAATCAGAGAATCGAAAAAGACCAAGTACTTTTCTGTTGTATCACTACACTGATTTACACAAGTCTATGTGGCCATTTTGAACTCGATGCCAGTAAGCAGGGCCGGCTTGTGGCATAGGTATATACACAAATGCTAGGTGCGCTGCCCATCCATAGGGTGCACCCTAGCACCCGAAATGAGTGAGGAAGAAAAGTTGAAGATAACAAGAGGAAACGGAAGGAAAATATGTTTAACTTTCACTTAACGCTGTTTTATCAAATGTAATTTTCATGCTATTATTCTGTAATATAAAAAAAAGAAGCCAAGAAAACCCAACTAGATCACCTATTTAAAAAGGCTCTATTTTCTTGCACCCTGCTCAACCTGACGCATCACAACCCCGCTGCTTGTTACCTGCTCTTTGTGGGGGAGGAGAGTTATCAGAAGTGAGTGACACTGATCGAACCGATAAATATCAGGTTCAGATAAAGGAAAAGCTGCAAAACATAAAACTGTATGCCAGTTTTCTTCAAGTAACTAAAAACAATGAAGTTTCTAAGTTTCAACATTTGATAAGTTGTCTCTGTGTTGCTTTTAATTAAATATAGGGTTTTAATAGTTTTATATTTTACACAGTGTCCCAACTTTTTTGGAAATGGGATCGTATATCAGCTAGGTTTCTTTTCTTACTTGTCCCTCAGGGCTTCTATAGATTATGATATGTACTTCTCTGAATAATAAAAGTGTGTGGGTGTCTTTATTTCCCGTTACCTTTAAGATGGTTCTTGTCATTACAAGTCTTGACATATTTTCAGCCAAACCAGTTCTGTTGCTCTCTATACTGAGCGGATATTGTTTATTTGGCAGGGGTCTAGTTCTGCATAGAAATGTTCAGTGTGATGACAGGGGGATTGTTAATGGTCAGTTTGAGTGTCTGTTGGTGCTCAGTGAGTGGGCAGTTGACCAAACTCTCGCTCTGCCTTTTCTGCAGCCCTCAGCTGTTAACATTTCTCCCTGATCTATGCGGGACAATAAGAGGCACAGCAGATGAGAATGAATCCCCATGAACATTTCACTGAAGGCAATAACATCCCCCTCAAACTTATTATTCGGCTCACTTCATTGAACAATTAACCAATCTGACACAAAGGGCTAATGAACGTACTTAACTCTCTGTCTGCGTCTTCGCCGTCTGCAATTGTGAGCCTGTAATTATTATCATGTTCCCTTTTTCCTTTGTGTCTAATGATCGCCTGTGTGTAAATAGAGTCTGTCACCTTCAAACACACACACACACACATGCACACACACACACACACACACATCTGCAGACATGTCTCCTGGGTCCCGAGCCGCCAGAGCAACATTACCACAGATATGATCACCATGCTCGGAGCGGTCGACCAGCTCAGCTCCCGGGAAACCGTGCAGAGGAGATAAATAAAAACCAAGGCCCAGACACTATCTCCTGCCCTCACATTTAAGAAATATTCTTTTGGCCACGTGTATCTGTGTGTTCTCTGGGAATAAAGAAGCAGCAGGACAGCTAAACAAATAATCCATCCTGTGGGGGCTAATGCAGTCTCACTTAGGCCAAGTCGCCGTGCCGCCTTATGTGGCCTTACTGGTCCGGGTTATGTCATGTCGCCTGGATTCCCTCGGGTAAAAAAAAATGTCTTTACCTCAGCTCATTTTGCACACAAAGGCGACTGCAGAGATGCTTTCTGATAGGGCAGCTCCCTACAATAGAGCTGCTGCCAGAAAAGACATCAGTGGATTCGGGAATTGAAAAGAAAAGCTGCAAGGAGAAGAGTTTCTTCTTTTTGGACTGAAGAGCAGTGTACATATTCTAATTGTGCAGGGACATAATTGTTTTCTTTACCACCAAATCCTCACACACGGCGGCTGAATGGCGTGCTGTGGTATGTAAATGTGGATAAGAGGGAGCATTGGGCTGCATGCTTAGCAATGTCTTCGAATGATTACTGTCTGGTATTAGGCAAATTCTCAATGCTTATGGGAGCATGATAAGGGATTATGTCGCCTCCAGTAACACCATGTCACCAGACAGCAGGACAAGAAACAATTCCAATAAAGATTTCTGACTAATAGTTTCCCCCCTAACCTTTCTCTCCCGGGGGCTTGTCCAGTTTTTTTGACTGGGTGTCACCGGAAAACAGAGGATTGCTCTCTCCGGGTGGGGATTGAGTCCTTGCCCCAAGTGGAGGAGTTCAAGTATCTCGGGGTCTTGTTCATGAGTGAGGGTAGGAGGGACTGTGAGATTGACAGATGGATTGGCTCGGCGTCAGCAGTAATGCAGGTGGTGTGCCGGACCGTTGTGGTGAAGAGGGAGCTGAGCCTGGAGGCAAAGCTTTTGATTTACCGGTTGATTTTTGTTCCAAACTTCACCTGTGGTCATGAGCTATGGGGGTAGTGACCGAAAGAATAAGATCACGGATACAAGCTGCCGAAATGAGCTTTCTCTGGAGGGTGGCCGGGCTCAGCCTACTCCTTCGCATCGAAAGGAGCCAGTTGAGGTGGTTTGGGCATCTGATCAGGACGCCTCCCTTTGGAGGTTTTCTGGGCACGCCCACGGGAGGAGCTTCAAATCGTCGATGGGGGAGAGGGAAGTCTGGGTTGACTTACTGTGCCTGCTGGGACTTACTTACCGCGACCCGACCTCGGATAAGCGGAAGAAAATGGATGGATTTCATCTTAGGCACTACACATGCAGGGACGGCATTTCATATGTCCAAATAGCATTTATTTTCCATTTCTGTCTCCACTAATCATTTCAATCTTTTCCACTTACAAACATGTAACATTTCTGTCCATGCATTTTTTAAAGCTACTCTGGGAGACTTTAGTTTTGTATTGATCTTAACAACCCTTGTGGCAAAGCAGTAGGCCTTTGACTTATTGTTGTATCTCTAATTGTTCTAACCTTTTTTATCCCTAATGATCTTATTTGATTCCAAGTCATGGAGATTCATAAGTATTCATTTATTTCTGTTTCATTACCAATCCTCACAGGAGCTTTGATTAAAAAGATAGCACCTTAAACTTGCAAAAAAATAGATCTTTCATACAAAGCTTGATTCTCTAAGGACACAAATAGCCGATGTGTCTCGAGAAGTCAACAAAGTAACAGTCGAAAATGTGCTACGTTTAGATGCCACACAAGCTATTAGCTGCCTGTTTCAATACAACTCATTAAAGTCCCACCTCTGACCAAGTTGTCAGCCAATCATAGAGGATTCTGGCCTCAATTAAAGCATAAGCACTCCTAGAGTAGTATGGGAAGTAGAGCGCTAAACAATCAATCAGGCCCCTTTCTCTTTCAGAATCATCTTCCAGTCAGGGTATAAGAGGGGCTCAAAACTTTTCTTTTTGATCATGATTTTAGTGAGGGCTGGCTCAGGCTTGGACCAGTCCTTAGTGATGCGGCTATAAGCTTAGACTGGGGACCTGACACAACCACTCCGTCTCATTTAGGTCCCATTGATGTATGTGGGTGAGTATATTTTCCAGAGTCGCCCCTGTCCCTTCCATTGTGTACTAATGTGCCAACCCAAACCCCTGCCACATGTTGGACTACCGTTCACAAGTTAGCAATCAACATGCTGTCCCTTTAATTATCCAACTGCTCCCTCCATCCCACTGCCTCTTAAAGTGTAAATACCTCTAGTGTAATTTACCCCCAAGTTTCCTTTCACTAATTACCCCCCCCCCCCCCATCCTCCCCCACCTTGAAGGAACCAGCTCCTGCTCCAGGTCTCCCCCTGCTACACTATGGATTCCCTGTCGACTTGCTATGGAGAAGATCGAACTCTAATTAAGATTGTTAATGAAGATTTAATTTTCCACTTCAAATGAGCCGGTGAACTCTTAGAGCGTCCTGAGCGAAACGCACAAGCGAGAAGAAAGAAAGTAAGGGGGGAGACAAGAAGAGGCGAGGGAGAGGCTGGTAGAACTACGCTGGAATAGGGGAGTAAAAAGTTTCTTAGGAGGTTGTTAGGCGTTTAACTACCTGGCAAGTTGTGGTCACATCCATAAATTTACACTAGATGTTTGCAACCCTTTTTGTCTCCCGACTAATCAAAACATGAAGCTTGGTAAGTGAACCAAAGCTTCAAAATATGACTAGGTGCTATCCAGCATCAGTTTAGTCCTGTTAAGGACTCTGCTGACAAGTTAAAGCATTGTTTACCATCCAATAAGACTCTCAAATATAGTTGGCAAAGTATCAATAATAAATAGGCAACATCTGGTTATATTCTTAAAATAAATCTTGATGAATGGATTTGAACATTTTGGCCTTGAAACAATCATTAACACACGGGTAACATTATGAAACCAGAGGAAGTTAAAAGACATGTTACTAATACATGAATGCTACAAGAAAAAAAAACTTGATTTAATTAACCAGAATTGGTTTCCTGAAATAGTCATGATCATGATTGTTTCGATGGAAACTGTTTACTGTATAAAGATCCTTTTGTATCAGTTTGATTGAGACACTGTATTTAATGACTATATTGTCAGTTTTCTTTTCGCCTATGATTGAGCTGTCAATCAGGACATGACATCTGCTTGTCTTTGCATCTAATAATTATTAATCCAAAACAAAACTGTTTTCAGACAAATGGATCCCTGATTGTCATCAACATGACAATAACTACCCATCATGAAAAATGTTTTCATGTGTATTTTGATTTTATATTTTGACCCTCTCCCTTCTGTTAGCATGGAGGAGGCAGAGTTTATGACCTATTTCTGCAGAAGGTCACCTGACTTCAACAGTATATCAAAACAACAAGCTATAGAACAGTGACAATGAAAATCAGCACAGGTGAACCGATAATGTTATAACTTTATGCTTTTGGCCACATTCCAAGCTGCCTTGAGTACCCAGGTGCTTGTAATTCACCTCATTCTCTCACACTTTGCTGATGTTTGGAAGCTTCCTTTAAAGCTTCTTCAAACTTTAAATGCAAAGATGCACAGGCACAATTTGAGACACACACTGCGCACACACACACACACACACACACTCACGCTGTGCTAAATAGCCAGAGGGATTCTGTGTGTCAGGAAGGTTCAAACAGAATGAGGAATCTCCGTGTAGTTGGACTGTAACACACACACACACACACCCTGATGCCCTGTGATGCAATCCTGCAGCACAGTGTGTATGCAGCTCTCTGGTCCAGTGCTTATTTAGTCACTCCCAGGTGTACTGCTTAAACAGGAGCCCATTTTATCTGCAGCTCTGCCATTATACTATGATCAATTATGCATGCTGTAATTATTGACATCGCCATGACAGCATCTCATTCTCACCTAGGATGCTGCATTGCGGTGTTGACGCTCCAGGTGGACTGATAAACGTACATGTAGGAGTTGTTAATCAATATGAATGTTGTGATGGTTAGAAAGTTGATGCGTTTTATCAGTTGATGGCGGAGGGTGGGAAATCAAAGCTGTTTTGACCTCTGACTTCTCTGGATTCAGGGTGTCGCCTCAATTGGGGGGGACAAAGTCAGCTCCTAGAGCTGCATAATTATAGAAGTGCAAGGATGCACAAAAGATGGAGAGAAATCTTTCCTCAGCAGAGTGTAGAATCAGCTCTAACCCAATCACAAATACAGTTTTATGTAATGCAACAGACTTGCATATTAACTGCTAATACGCTTCTCTCTTTCCCATCTCTCTCCCTCTGTTTCACCCTCTCTCTCCTGACTTGAGGCGGGTATTATCATTGTAATCAAGCGGAGACCCGGCTAACACGATCATTCTCTAAACCATCATGTAGAAATAATCCCCTCCTTCATATTTGATTATTGTAATAAATCTTTTTAACCAGCTATTCAGTCACACAGAAATGGCGTACATCTCCCCGATCCATCATCCGGCCGGAGCAAAGCCTGCAGAATACGGGATGGCTGCGAGGGTTGTCAAAGGGGCCTCGTAGTATTTGGTCGGAGCTGTCAGGTCTGCTCTATTTGCTGCTTCTCTGGAGTTCAAAATGTCCTTTTCTTTGCTTTTTTTGTGGGGGAACAAACAGAGAAGTCTCCCCCTCCGTCTGAAAGCGTGATTGCTCTGCAGAACTCTCCGTCTGTCCTCTATTACTGACCTCACATCCCCTCATCGGGCTGGATCAGACCAGACAAGGTGTTCCTTCATCCTGCAGACAAACACACACACACACACACACACACACGTATACACACTCTGGCTGTGCTGTGGAAATTTCAAGGGGCCAATTTGACAAGGCACCACTGCCAACTCACAACAAGACACATGCTCACGAGGTGCGCACATATTTGTATGCCCTGCACGAAACATCTTTCAATCGCTGTCTCCTCTGTCTCTCTCTTTGAGACACACACATACACGCTTGCTGTCGCGCACGCACACATACACAGTAAGCACGCGCAAGAAGCAGCAGCAGTCTGATTACCCAGAAATTCAGGAGACTAGAAAGAAGCAGAAAGCAAGTCTGAGTCATCGCTTTTTGAAATAGTTCCTTTTTTATTCAAATTTACAAAAAGAAAAGTACAACAGAAATAAATACACTTTGTTCAGCACGCAATTGTGAAATTGTATCAACATCGTGCAGGAGCAATGAAGTCCCTTTGGGGGTGCAGAACCAATGGGGTCTACCTGTTTGGGGACTCTAAAGGTAAAAGCAATTACTTTGAACCTTCAGCCTGCATCCTTTGTATTAACATATTTTGATGCAAAAACACCTTCCCCTATCCTCTGATTGTGTCTTCTCCATCCTCAGTATATAAGGTTTTATTTGTTTTGGGACAGATGACTTGACAAATGGCCCGACAGCACCGCTTTCACCTGCCACTGTGGCTTGGTATATCTAAAGTAGACTAACGACTTAAAGAGCTGTGGTGAGCAGCCGAGACTGCAGACTTTTATTCCATTTAAAACAACTGATTCAACTAATCATGCTTTTGAATGAACCAATTTTCCGGGCTCAGGAGGTGCAATAATCAGCTCCGTCAAGTGGTTTAGTCAGCACAGCTCTCCAGAACTCTGAAATAAGACAAATCAAGAGAATCATCACTTTGATTTTGACCAATCAGCAGGAGCAGAAATTTGATTTAGATGAATCAGCAGAGATGAGACACCTGGAGCCAATCAAGACGCAAGAGTGAACCATGTAATTAGAATGTGAGAGGTCACTTACTGGTATACCAAATATAATTACTTTAGTAATGGCTGCCACGGAACTGGCATAACTGTTGTGAAAATGAGGAAAGTGTTTTTTGTTTGTTTGGAGACAGAGGGACTCAGAAAGCTGGCACGTCTTTCTTAAATGCTGAGAAAACATTGCCTGAATGATGAATTGGCAAAGAAACACATTAGTGCTCTTAACAACAACAATCCTTACCCTCAAAACAGAATGGGTCCAAGTTCTTTGGCAGTCTTTCTAGGTGTACCAGGGCAATTATCATTAGTGACATTAATTCACTCTGTCCCATATTGTGGTTTGACATTTTACTGCAATTAAATGAGGTGTAAAGGATAACACAGGTTTATTTCAGGTCAGCTCTTGTATTTTTAGATCATCGTTTTTTATCAGTTAAGATGACATTGTACATTGCTGAGAACAGGGACTTGGCAACCTTGCTACAACAATGTCAATTGGGAAAGGAAGACAAAAGCTAGACAACCTCACACAAAATGTTTCTATTTACCCCAATAGCTAAAGGTAGACGTGTCATGTTAATTGTTTTTTAATGTCATATTATCTCATTAGAGGCGGTAAACAGCTTCGGTCTTCAGTAATTCAGAGGTGTTTAGTTATTCAGCGCAAAAAAACTTGAAACAAGACTTCCACTATTAAGTTATAACAGTGACAGCTTCTCTAGCTAGCTAACAGCTGTTAGCCTAATTGTGATTGGGTGTCTTTTTTTAAAGTAACTTTGTACTTGAAGACTATAGAGACGGTCTAAGAGCTAGCACATCTCGCAAGCTAACAACTGAGCTACTTAGCTAGCAAGCAACTGTCAACTTACCAAAAACTCTAGAAAGAAAAGGGACTTGAGTCTAATAAATGCCAGAGCACTGGAATAGGCCTACTTATGGAGAAACATTAAGTAGTCTACAAGAGGTAGACAAAAAAGCATCTTTATAGCAGTTAACTTAAATTTGAAGCTATTGAATTTCAGTCGATTTTTTTAACCGAAAGCATTGATTTACTCAAAGCACATGAAATGACTAGGTACAAATGGGATCAAAAAGTTTGAAACAATCTCAAGAAACCTTAGTAATACATGTGACCACTCTATTTTTAAATGTCGCCTTTGTTTTATCTTCAACATATGTCCAAGTACATTAAGGGTTAAGACCAAAAAACTTTTTTAATCTCTAGTCAGATTTCCATTGAGCCATGTTTCAAAAATGTTTTAAAAATGAAACATTCTCTGTTATTTGGATGATTAATAGTATTGGAAAGTTCTGAAGCTTTGATGAAATACAGATTTCAGTCATATTTTTTAACCGAAAGTGAGAGAGCACTGTCTTAATTGAACAATTACATTGGAAATGGTTCACTACCAAAATGTTACCAATGTATTTGTTAAACTAGGACAGTGTGCAAGATTTTGCCTGACATATTTTGGTGTATTGGACTTAGACTTTGGTTGTTGTGGTATCAAAACAGGTATAACTATCATGTGATTTTTTTCTTACAATCAAAGTTTAAAAATATGGTATCATGGCAACCCTAGTCCCAGGTCACAGCAGTTACAGTTACCAACAATACTTCTACTGATAGAAACAACACCAACAATTAAGAATATACCCAAGTAAGAAAAGAAAAACAGAATGATCTTTAATGTTGTCCTCGAGTAAACACTTTGAAGGGTCTCATAGCTCATATATAAATCATTTTGGATTAAATGGTAACACAGCTGATTGAAGTTTGAAGCGGCTTCAGGATGCTGATGTATTGTTGATAAGCCAAACATAACTAAATCTCAGATTGCCCCAAAGGTTCTGCACCCCCCACTCTTGTGGTCATTGTGCGATATTTGTACATCGGACCGGACACCATCCAGTCTGCACAGTGGCACTGTATGGACGAGTCTGTGGCTCAGGTAAAGGGTACAGAGGTGGGTATGGGTTTCCTTTTTGACCTCCAGATTGGTTAAGTAAGTGCTGACAGTAGACCTTGACAACAAGATTATGGTGGACCAAACTGGTGGACACTAGCAAAGCTGGCAGCTTGACTTATGTGGGTGGCTTTACAGTGATCCGGTAATAAAAGGTGACATTTCTGTGATGGTACACCAAAGACATCCACATTCAGGTCAGGACATGTGGAGAAATTTCCCTCTGGACTCAAATAAAACAGTTTCTGCAAAATGTGTTAAATTTGATCATTATTTCACAAATTAGAACCTTTTCAAAATTAAAATATGTGCAGTAGGCAGGGTAAAGCAAAGGAATATTAGTATGGTCATTGAGTTGCATTTCCTGAAAGACATGAAAGATTAAAGAAAATGAACAGTCATTTTCTCCTGCTCATTAAAAATCGTACTCTTATATCTACACTCTATTATATTTGTAGAGATAAGTAACTATCTACAAAACTTTCAAGTTTCATATCTCCCAGGCAGAGCAACACTAATGACAAAGCTTTCCTTGAGACTTATTACCGATTCCATTTTAGTGTATATTTCTACTTTTGCAGAATAATAATCAAGATTTTAGGGAAAACAATGAATTTTTGTTGTATGCCTAAAAGGGGAATTTCTCCTCACTCTACTGGATTTTCATCAAATTGGTTCCTCGCTGGGGCGAGCAAATTCTGAGGCTTTCTGTAACTAATACAGTGCACAACAACCATCTGCCAGAGGCCACATGTATAATTGAATCCTTGGCTTGTCCATCTCAGACAAGAGCAACCACAAAACAAGCCCCAACCTGCTCATTAATACACAGATGTTGAATACATGGTGTTGTTTTCAGCCCAGAAGGCTGTTTAGTCCAGCTCAGTAAATCCATTTCTAATCTACAGTACATACAGATAATCCCAACATTGCTCCTTTTGGACATATAAATTCAACTTCTTCTTTTTTTACTAGTTTTTCTTTTATATACTCTCTTTTAGCAATAATATCTAGTGGTATTTACATCTGAAATGATTTTACATACAGTCAAACAATGTATCGTTTTCTTTAACTGACATCTTATAAAACAAATGTAATCTTTGACACGATTCATAATCTATTATTGAACATCACACAGTATAAAAGTGCATTCCAGCTGAAAACTCCAGCTCATTTGCATCCTGACCTTTTGAAAGAACAAAAAAGCCCGTCGCAGGAGTCTCTGTGGTTTTGTTCCACTATCGTTTCATCACAGATCTATGGGGGTTTTCATTTGGGCAGAATGATTGTTTGAGTGGAATTGATTACCTTTTTTTTTTGAAGTATTTTTGTAACTTTCAGAAAACCATGCATACTTTATTTTCAAGGTGTGACTAGTGCGACTACAGGGGGGAATACAAAATAGGAGACTTTCTGTAAAAACATTTAAATGATTAATTATAGAGGCGTCATTACTCCATAGAGTAGATGGAATACTTGTGGATGGTGTTGCTTTTATATTTCACTGTAGTACAATCAAAGCCTTGTGGTGTCTTTTTTTTGTCTGTGTGTGTTTGTGTGCAAATCTCTGTAAACATAACAACACTCAACTACAAAAAGCCGGGGGGATGAGCGAGGGATCACACCCCAAAAATGACTTAAATTTTTCACCATGTCTGTTTTCCTTGTGAGCTGAGAGGAGGGACGATCTTTTGGAGGATTTAAATGATTCATCATTTTCATTTGGAATGAAGTAGTGAGCTGAATAATTCACTCTTCTGCCACTGCAGATGGAATAAAAAAGTAACCGTTTCTGTACAATCGTCTTAACTTTCCTGGCCGTTTTTCTCTCCATCCCATCTCATCCATCGCCCTCTTGTTTACTTTGTACTCAAATATATATTAAATCCCCTGTGTGTTATCCTACTTTCTTAACTTATTTTTTTTTGTGTTCACTTTTGCACATTGTCCCGAAAAGTAATGTTGCAGCTTTTGTTGTCATCAGTCTCGTCTCCATCTTGCCTCTTAGTATAACTATTTCTCCATTCTCTGCCTTTGTTCAATGTGCACACACATACACTCTTGCATACATGTGCGTCTATGCACTTCAATCATCCGTCACACACTTCTCTCGCACACAAACACACGTGCAGACACAGGAGGCAGCAGACCAAACACACACGCCCTGAAACGTCTCTCTTCTTGTTTCCCACTGTTTCTTATTCCATACGTGAGAGCTGAATTAAACCGAGTCCTGGATGTTTGGGTTGTTTTTCTTTGTCCAAAGCATTTAACAAATTGTTGCTGCCCCGAGCAGAAGCAGCCTCTGCAGTGTCTCAGTATCTGTGCTCAACCATATCAGCGTTTCAACACTTATTGCTTTAAATTACATCAATCACTCCCTCCCCTGCCCTCGCCTTCTCCACCCTCCCCAGGCTCATTTTTCTCTGTCTCTTTTTATTACTTTGCCTCTTCATCTTTCTCTCCTTTAACTTCTCTTCGCATTATTCGAGCTCTGGTTGCCTTTTCATCATCCTCCCATTTTCCCCCTTCCTCTTTTGCCCCCTTTTGCCCCTATTTGTTTCATTTTTATCCTCCCTCAGTCTTTTTCCTCATCTGCAGCCCTCTCTCTTCCCTCTTTTGTGTCTTTCTTTTCCTTCTCTTTCTTCTTTTCCTTCCCTTTTACGGCCCCGTCTTCAACGTTTTCCTTCTCATCCTTTTCTTTCTCTCTTTCTTTAAAAAGGTGGGCTAACTTCTGGAATTGTGGACCCCATTCCTCCAGCCCTGCCCCCCACTCCTCCTTCTCTGTATCCTTTTCTCCTTCACTTTCCAGGGAGCTGAGAGATCCAGCCCGGGACCCTGTGCCCTCCAGGCCGTACACCTGCACAGAGTCGTACGGCGGCTGCGAAGGGTCAAAAGTGACCTGGGCGAGACGCAGGCGGAGGAACTCACCCACCCTCAGTGCCAAAGAGGGACCCCCGGGCCCGTGTGCTCCTCTTGCTGCCTCCATCCCAGGGACCCAGCTGGCTCCAAAGCCCATCACTCCTCCGTAGGCCCCCTGATGCTGCCCATGGAAGGGAAACAACTGGGGGCTGATATCCCTCCTGCCCAAAACATACCCACCCAGACCCATCCGATCACGCCAGTCTCCGATAAAGCCAGCTGCTTCAGGGTACACCGATGATATCCCCCCGCCCTCCCTGTCTGGCCTAGCCACCACAAAGTTGCTCCCCATCTCCAGTCCTCCTCTCCCCAAGCTGCCTGGGTAGTCCCCGTGTCCAGACACCTCTCCATGCTGGACAGTGGCGTAGTTGCGTCTACTGGCAGGTTGTCCATCTGTGGAGGTGCCCCCATTTCCACTCCCCCCTCCACCAGCGCCTCCTCCTCCTCCTCCACCGGAGTCAGATTCGGCCTGCACAGAGCCCGTGTGTTTCGGGGACAAGCCGGAGCGGGAGGCCCTGCGTCCGGCCAAAGGGAGGGTAGCTGAGTCGCAAACCCAGCCTCCGCTACTGTGACCCGGGCCCATCAGGGAGCCAGATCGGGTCATGACGAGGTTGTGCTCCCTGGGTAATGTTTCCGACTGCACCTGGAGGGGACGTAGGTGAGCACGAGTGGTTTCAGTTTGGGGCTGGGGACGGGTGTGGTACTGTTAGGTTTCGTTTTGGATACACAAACAGGGAATGAAGGGTAGTTAATAAAGGGTAGGGTAATTTAATAAAAGGAGTAATAAGATGGAGGGGGGGGGGACATATTATGGAGAATAAGCAGGGGATGGTAATGATAAAAAAGTGATTGAGAAAAGGAACAGACAGGCGATGAGCAGAAAAGAGCAGAAGAAAAGCAGAGTTGGAAGAAGCCATATATTAATTGGATGCTAAAATGAGCTAACACTGCACTGTGAGAGGGAGATGGAGAGGGAAGGGATCGGGAGATAAAATATTTGAAAATTAAATAAAGCAGGGACTTGAGAGCCTTTCGATGGTCTAATAAATAAAACAAATCATAGAAAAGAGAATGAAGAGCAGGACATAAATGTGCTGATATCTCTGAATCATCTTTTTCTCCAAGCATTGAACCACATACTTCTGCTGCTATAACAGAGCTGCAGTCGCCGCAATTATATAGTATGTATGGTTGAAAGCAAACTTTATTATTATTTTATATCTGCCTAATTACTTTCTAACTTTCTTGTTTGCTTATTTAATTGAATAATTGAGTCATTCATTAAACTTTAATGCGTTCTCCAATGCTCGCCATCTATCATTAACCACTTCATTTATTTATTTTGAATCATTATTCAATGCAACATTTCTCACGTCTGTTTCCTTAAACATCTGGCTAAATATCTGTGCATTCATACATCTGCTCATCCATTCTTTTATCCATCCACCCAACTACTCATCTTTCAATATCCATCTACTTATACATCCATCTCCGTCATTCTCTCTCTATATATTTGTTTAATTATTCAGTCACTGCAAAAATAATAACTGTATATATTCTTTCAGTCACCACAACTGTCTATTTATTTATTATTATTATCATTCATTCACTGAACAGCAATTGCACTGGCCACTTTTTGCATATTTCTCTTTCATATCACAAATATATTTTTGTTGTTGTTTTTGTAAACGCTGCTGTTTAGGATTGCTGCTAACGAAGTTTGGTTGTGTCCTTGTATACAATGATAATAAAGATTCTATCTATCTATCTATCTATCTACTCATCCATCCATCCAGCCACTTATCCATCCAGGTTTGAAAGTGAGTTCATTGTGATCCTTACCCAGTCCACATCTTGACTATGGTTCCCTTTGTCCTCATTGCTTCCCTCTGTACAGTTGCTGGCAGTTCCTGTACCCCCTCCTCTGTCCTGGCTGTCGCTGGTCCTTGGTGTACCTCCATCTGATGTGCCACTATGGGGTGCAGTACCATCACGGCTTCCCGTTCGACTTCCTGTTCGGCTTCCTGTGCTGAGGTCCGTTGGGGTTATATACACCGCCCCAGATTCCATTGGCCCCACCATGGCCCCCTGGTTCTGGATGACCAGAGAGTGGTCTGGATGGCCTGCAGGAAAGCGGTATCCTATTTCTGCCAGGCCTGGCTCAAATGTTCCACCTGGTGTGCGCCGAAGCACCGGTAATGTGTGGCTGCTGTAACAGAGGCGACCATACAGTGGACCTCCTGGTCCTGAATAGTTGTGTTCGACACCTGGGTTCTGAGCCCAGCTGTAGGTACGAGCTTTTTCTTGATTTCGTTGGGTGTAACGTCTGTAAAACACAGGGTGGAATCTACATTTAACTCTTGTACGTCATGTTGTTTTTGTGGCATTTTTCACCATATTCAACAGCAAACAATGAAACGTGACAGTTAGTAAAGGTCTATGCTGGGAATAAGACTATTATTATTTTATTTGTTTACCACCATGGCCCACAAAGACAAAAGGTCTCTGGTCATTTAAAGAGTGTTTTAAGACCAGAGACCATATTTCTCAGTGGACCAGGGGGTTAGGACCAATATTAGAAGGGTTCACAAAGAAATACATTTGTTGACTCTAACTGGCCCTTATGTTGCAATCTTGGAACAAACTGGCTTTCAGCTGACAACTATATAGCCTCTGAGGAAAACTGACAATGGTTGGCAAGTTGAACTGTAAGAATGGAATTGGCTTGACAAATTTACAATGTATTGTTATCTACATCTATATGCAAATATCTGATTACAGACAATGATAATATGTTTAATTGTTCACGGTAACCAATTGCATTACAGCCTATACAATCTGCATTTTTTGCTCTCCAATTTGTTTCCTTGCATATACATGAATCCCTTTAGAAACATGGTTGGAGAATATTGCTCAAACTATTCATTAAAACCAAAACACTTCAAACACAAAGAATGTAATAATTGTGTCCTTTACCTACATATTGTGCTCTTAATGTCGGATTACTGGTGTTAAAACATTTCCATATTTCTGTACATTTTTGGACCATGGAAAATAAATCTTCAGGTGTCCAAAAGAATATTAATAAAAGTAAAACACCTATTTTGACGCATGCAATGTACGCAGAGCAAAGACATCCTGATTTTTACTCATACGTAAGAAGGCTCAAAGCCGTTACATAGGTATTCAGTTAAGAAATCATCTTCAAGCCCAATCCAAGCAAACCCTGACGACATCATCAGGGTTTCTTTCTCAGACTCAAAAGAGGTCAGAGGTCATTATAGCGCCGCTGTTACTCCTCAAGACCAGCAAACAAGAATTCAAGAATTCATTTGGTGCCGATTCTCCAACATCGCATTTTCCCGTTTCAAAGTAACCAAATATTTTAACTATCCACTCCTCAGTATCAGTGTCAAGAAAAATGAAATATTAAAAACTTAAGAAAGGTGTTTTATATATTGCAGGGATGTTGCAGGGGATTGCATTAGATTTAGAAAGTTTTTAATGTTGTTCTGTCCACCTTCATAAATTGTGGAAAGCAATTTCCGATAAACTAAAGGCAGCCTTTGAACTTGTTTATGGTCTCCCCATATGGCGAGAATGAATTCATCGTGTTTAATTATTAGTCCAAAGGCAAAAACAATGTTTCTGAGAAACATCAAAGTGGGTGCAAACAACTCTGATGTAGCAGAGAATAAACGCGCTTTAACAAAATGAGCACAACAAAGGGGTCTCCATGGACTGCAGCGCTTGATAGCCTTCTGTCTCAGCATTTTGATCGGTGACAGATTATGACCGGGGTGTTCATGCTCAGTCAGACACTGAAGTTTCTGGACTGAGATGAAAAGTTTTTCTCTGAAGAGGTCAGTCTGTACATTTCCTGACTTCCTTTTGACATGTAGAGTATGAGAGCCAGCCATGATGTTTGACGCAATTAAACAACAAGAATCACAACATGTTAACAGATTCTCCCACAAACTACGCACTCCTACTACTCACATATTCCTGCTGTCCAGTGTGCGATAGCCCCGTGAGCGGGAGCTGTGTGGAGCACTCTGGAGTGCGGCAATGTCAAAGGCAGCAGTGTCGGCCTCGCCCCCACCCTCATCATCATAGGTTATGATGTTCTCGCGTACGTCGTCCTCCTCCAGCGGCGACAGGGAGTCACGCTTCTGACGGCGCAGGGACAATGACAGGGCACTCACCGCTGCAGAGGAGTTAGAGGGGGTAAAGGATATTGAGCATAGGAGAGAAATTGGTAAAAATGATGAACAATGGGGAAGGGGATGAAGTCACAGGGGAAATAAAGAGAAGGGGTAAAATGAAGGAGTGAGCAGGGGAGAAAATTTGAGGCAGACAAAGAGAGGTGAGACAAAACAAATACAGAAGAGGCCTTGGGTTAGAGGGCTGGTACATCATATCAGCAGGCTGCATGCCTCCGCTGTGTAATTGACATTGAGCTCCAGCCAGGCAAATGGATGCTTTATTCTCCCATGACTCCATGACTCTTATCCCATATTCCCAGAGCAAGACAGCCACATTTGACCCAGGGCTGTGGGCTTAGAATCATGCTATTGTGTCTCTGTGACAGATGTCATAAGGGCTACCTGTGATAAATCCACCCTGACAGATGGGTTTTGTCTGCTATTTTAAAACTATACTGCAATATTGATGATAAATTTAATAAATTCCAATAAGAAATGACACAGTAAAACCATGAACATGACTTGTATCAATTATTTTACCTCAAACACACAATGTCACCCACATAGTGGAGGTCCTAATGATGTGTCTCTTTAACCCAGGAGATATCGAAGTCAAATGTTAAACCTTGCGCTGTACTAAAAGACGGATGACAGCGCCCAAAAAGTGAAACATTTGGAGCTCCCCCTTCTGACCGGCTGCAGCATAGGTCATAAGCTCCGCCTCCTCCATGTTAACAGAAATTACATGCACATTCGAAACTTAAAATACATGTCAAATAAAGTTTTCTTAAACATTGGTTCTGTGATCAAAATTCAATTGTAATATGTGGGTTTATGTCCAAGTGTTGATTTCATAGAGAAGTTTACTTTTAATTTCTGTAAAATCTGGGATATAAGTCACACTGTTGTAGAAGACACAATCTGTTCTGGGGGGGGGTCTCCAAGTGAGAAAAAAGGTTTTAAATATCTATGTAGTTTCTGTGCAGCTGTATAAATGTTAGCTGATGGCAAGCCTGTGACCTACCACGACCAACTTGCGCTGCCCACCTCCGCTGATTGATTGACAGCTCTGTTGACAGATGATCTTTTCACTAAACCTTTCCAAATATTTTTGATCCCCTAATTAACCAAACGTTATGCCCCAGATCAACTATGGTGATGTTTTATACAGTACATTATACAGTATATTAATACAAGATTAATATCTTCTCAATGCCTTCACTGTTTGGATAGTGTTCACCATGGAGCATTGATGTTCATCACACATCTCAAGGCCCTAACTCATCATTGATCTAGGTATGCTCAATTTGTCCAGCCTGACCACTCTCAGACAAAACCATCATCTTGCTTCCCTCATACTTACTGTATGTAATTTTATTTATTTAAAGAATGTTTGGAAGCTACAGTTTTTGCTCTGCAACCCAGTAGCAAAACGTATTCTTGTTATCTGATCCCAAAGTGCGTTAAGAAATGGGGTAAAGGGGTTTCGGGCACGCTGTTCCTGCAGCTTGGGATCTGCTGCATGAGGATTCGGGTCTGGGGGAGCTCGTCTCTTTTTTTATCATTTTAGTGAATTAAGTGAATTTCCTGCATTGGAAAACGAAGAAATTGTTTGTAGATGCTTTGGCAAATGATCTTCTGCTCTGGGAGCCAAGTTGTGTTGATCTGTGTTTGTACATTTACATTTGCTGTATAGTTTATCTGTAACTCAATAAATTGATAATCTATATTCCTATTTCATTGCTATCATCACAAACTATATACAAGTTGGTGTTTTTGTTGTTGCTGTAGGATCATGTATTTATTTTTGGTAAAGCTCAAGGTTATGATGTTCGATTTGAGAGTTTCTCAGCCGTCAGGTAAAAGTCATTTGAAGGTCTGAACTGATGTCTCGCTGTGGTTGCAGCTTTGTCAGCAGTAAGCTCAAGCGCTCGTCTCCTGTTAGTTTAACCTTGGGAGAAAAGATTAGCATAACTTTTAAGGTTACTTTTCAGCTATCTTATCCAAAAATGAACAAGACAACGAGACTCAAGTTAACAAGACACTTATCATGTCTGCAGCACTCTTAACTACAACCCCAAAATCAAAATTCTAAATTTGCAGCATTTCTTAAATTAATGGGTCTTTCAGTCAACAAGGAGGCCGATAAAAGAAAGCTTTTTGTTCCTGGTTTATAAAGGCAGGTTGAAGCCAGGTCGATTTTTACGAGTTGGTTTCTGATTAAATGTAATGTTTTAAGCGGATTCATTTTAAAATGAGAACTCTGTCAAAGGTTCTAAAGCAAGACAAAGCAGATAGCATTAATGTAACTATAAAATACCAGCATGTTGGTTCCAGCTTGGTGGATGTTTGGTTAGTAAAAGTAACCTGTAAGCCTACAAAAACAATGCAGCTTACCAATTTGATCCAACTAGCTTTGGAAGTAATGCTGCTTAGAGTTATGAGACATGAAGCTTTCTGTTAGTTCATTCAGGACACGGAAGTCAAACGCCCCAGGTGTTACCAGCTCATAGGGTTGCCACCCGTCACGTAAAATACGGAATCGTCCCGTATTTTTCACTTTGATATTGCGTCCCGTTTTGAATCAGTACGGGACGCAGTTTGTCCCGTATTTCCAAGATGCCTTGAACTCAGCATCATTCAGCCGGCTAGTTCCCGCCTCCTCGGAGCGTCCGTTGGTTTGTTTGGTTCTTTTTTGGCATGAGCAATGAGAGCTCTTTAGTGATTGGGTGAGAGAAAGTCATTGGAGTCAGAAGGAAACATGTCTGCAGATGTCTCTGATACCCGCACCGTGCACCATTAAAACGTAAACGGATGCAGAAATACAGAAGAGAGTGCAAAGTAATGCCTGGCTTGACAGTGTCAGTGAAAATGAATATAATGTAAAGGAAACTATTGTAGGCCTACTTAATATATTTCTCCCATGTTTATAGATAGGTTATTCCAGTATAGTTTGGATAGTGTGAATATTTTCCGATACATAAAACAAAAAGATGACATTTATTTTAGCCTAATCTGTATTCACACTATGGCCTGGGCGAGATATCATCAATACAACATCAATATATCGACAGTAGACACTTAATTAATAGAATAAGAAAATAGTTCAAAACCATATTAATAGTATCATTCATGATTTCATGAGAAAACAACAAAAACGACAGACAGAAGGACAGAATAAATGAATAAAAATACTGTTAAATTCGTACTGTTTTTAAATCTATCATCTTACTGCTCCCCTCTATGTTACAGCAGTGTCAAAAGCACTTCAATAATACTCTGTTAATGAATTAATGTTAAGTTAATAACTTTATTTGAAGTTTAAGTTAAGTTGTAAATTAAATAGGCCTAGCTAGTAGTAATCATCTGCTGAAGTCCTGTTAGCTGCATTTCATTGTGCATACATTACTGTATCTGCCTTTACACTGAATTTTTGTGTTTTTGTAAATTATTTCAAGAAAAAAAGTTTTAATAAAGCACTTAAAACTTTAAGTATGACTCTTAATACTTAATTAAAACAACGTTTTAAATCATGATTCACCACAACTGGTCAGTGGTGGTCAGGCCCCTACTGAGTCGCACCCCGCTGCGGGGTGTCCTTTATTTTTCTGCTTGAAAGGTGCCAACCCTATCAGCTCACAGCCTGCTGATTGAATTATTACCTCTAATCACACTAACACACCAATCACAGCTCATTCTCACATCAAGGCGGTCCATTTAAACTCAACTTCCATCTCACTAATCTCTGCTACACCAATGCTGCACACAACCTGCTGCTAGCAAAGCTTTTGCCATCATATCCCCAGCTGCCTTCTTTCTGCATCAAGCCTTTGGTTCATCCTTGCACGGGGGTCTAAAAGCTGTGGCATGCTGCTAGGCTAACCCAGAAAGCATCCTTCAAGCAGAGCCTTCAACGCCAAGCAAAACTGTATTTCCAGTTTTGTATTAAAATGGTTAAATGTATGATGAACGTGTTCCCGACTGAACTGGTTTAGTAAGCCAGTTTTTGCAAAGCTCCATGCTAACGGTTCATCTTGTGGAGATGACCTGTCAATCCTACTCTACCCAGGAATAGTTGGTAACACGTTTATGTGCTTGGGTGTCTACATTGAAGCACCCTGGATGGAACTGCATCATTTGCACTATTGGATTTCCTTGGATCTAATCAAATGATGGCTGAAAGGAGTGAGGAATGTCTAATCCATGTAACAGGGTTGAGGGAGCCTCTTCATGCCAGAATGAACATGTATTTCTGTCTTCATTAGAATCTCCATCCAGGAGGCTTAAACTAAGACTGCCTACCAAATGGTGTGATATCCACCTTATGCATGCCAAGCCCCTTTTTAATAACCAGACGGGATCCTGATGGGGCTACTGTCAGAGCTTCTGTAGGAACATCTTGAATCATGGCGGTCCCAGTTATATAGGTCTGGATTAGTAAGGAAGTCTTACAGACAAGAACAACAAGACAGCACTGGAACAAACGTCAAGTCTATTTAAAAACGACAGACTTGATGTGATTGCTCTAAAGTCGTGTGTATTGCCTTGTATCGTTTATGCCCTTGTCACTTAGAGGAGTGAATTCTAAACTCCTCCAAAAGCCACTTTGCATGATCACCTTCACGCTGTGTTGCACCTCTGTCTTGATTGAACCGGGCTCTACCAGAATGATAATGCCTCCATCAACACGGCATGAGTAGTGATCCAACAGACTGAATAGAAATGACAATGATGCTGGCCACAAGCCAAAGCCTCCTCAGCACCTAACACATTATCCAATTGAGCATTTGAGTTTCTGCAAAGGTGGCAGTGACATTTTATTATGCCGCTATCAAAAACCGGAGGGCTCGGATAATCACTCAGAGTTGTTATTTTAGCAGTGATTAGTGCTGACCTTGCCAGAGGAGATAACTGGACCAGAATTGTGAGGAAAAGTAAACCTGGTATTGAGCAGCTGTGACTGGGAGAAATATTTACATTGCTGCCTCCATTATTTTCATATGCAGATTAAGTATCCAGGGATGTAGCGAAGGGTAAACAGCCTTTAACACAATTTATTCTTTTTTTCTGTGGAGTAGCATTAACCTCCTTTATATGCAATGCATCTTTATGATATAACTTCACTTGGTTAATAATACTTAACACTGTTGTAAAAATAAAAAAAACATCATATAGCTTAGTGAGTGACCAAAACTAGCCCATATAACATTTCTTTATGTTTTCATTTACATTATGGTCTTACAGTGATCCCAAACATCATTAAAATGTATGTTAAAAACCAGGTTCAAACGAGCTATTTACCTAATAGTGTAGCAACACATGCCAGAATAGCCAGCAGGGCGGCAGTACTGAGCCCAGGGGAGGGCAGCGTTGACTGCTGAGGGAGACACACCGCCTCACGTTCCCAGTCCCACTCGCCCTCAGCCTGTTTGTCCTTCTCTTTCTCCCCGGCTCGCGCCCCTCCTCTCAGGCAGGGACATACGGAGACCGTGACCGTCCCGCTGCTGATGAGGCCTGATGTCCCGTCCCTCAGGACCAGCGGAACGTAGAGCGTCAGGGTGGAGTACGCGGAGCGAGACAGGGGCTGGAGCTGGGACAGCAGGACCAGGCTGGCTGTGGGGCCTGAAAGAAGATAGACAGAGAGAATGAATGGGGCCATCGTTGGAGTATTTTGGGCTTAGCCAATCAACGATAAAGCTTCCCACACTGAGCATTTTGTCAGAGGAAAATGGCCAGTGAGTAAATGCTACAACTGTATTCTTTGTAATGGCCTGCAGGGGGCAATTGCAATGGTTGCAAAAAGATGACCACTTGTCTGGAAGGGAACCAGAAGGGTATATTGTAACCTTTGAAAATATTTTCTCATAAGTTTATGGTTAAATAGCTAGTTTTTGCAAGTCATTTTTTATGCTATGGCTCCTAATTGACTTAAAAATATAAACATAAAATCATAAAATGTTTTTAAATTTAAAAGTGCTGTCATTAATTCTGCCTGTGTGGGAAAACTGTCAAATTTAAAACACCTGTCAGCTCACACTGGTTCTGACTGAAAGCCAGTATGTGCAGAACAAAGCTCTGAGTGCTGTACACGATTTAAGTGTTTCTTCAGACATGGATCATGTCATGAGCCCACACAACTTTCATCTTACATCCATTTTCTTCCAATAACAAGCATGGACCAATTTCACACCGAGAACAGATAATGGACTCTGTCAGTCTGACTTCTGTTACCTTTGAGCGAAGGAAATGTGAAGTGTCAATGTTGGAGATATTTTTTTTTTATGTTTCATCAACATTAAATGAGCTACGCAACATATAAAACAACAACTTAAGAGGAGAGGGCACAAAGCAGAGTGTGGAAAATATCAGATCAGTATGAAAGGCACTCAACTCAATTATCAAAACAATTTCCTCTGATCCAAATCACAGATCAAATCATTAGCTTTTTAGCAAAGAAAATCATGTAGCCCGCCTTTGTTAGAAAAGCTCTCCCTGTAAGAACAAAACATGTTCTTTTTCACTGTTTTCCTGTTGGATGACACATGAGAGAGGGCTCTGATTGCAGATGTCAGTCAATTTGTTCTCTGGAGCCACAGTCCAACCAGAGCTGGTGTGATTCTCATGGTTTGCCAAATTTAGGAACAATTAGCAGAAAGATAGTCCTAATAGAGCAAATGAGTGTTTAAATGCACAGTATGGAAATTCCTCCACCAGGGGGCTCTCAATCAAAACAACAACAAAAGATGATGTCGAGGCTGGCGGGGAATCATGGGAGTGATTCTCTCTCCTACTCCACCCCCCACGCCTGACGAAATTAACTCCCAGTTGACCGCAGTCGAGACGAACGGGCAAAACCGACCTGAGGAAGAGAATATGTTTACCGAAGACGTTTCCAAGTATAATTTACATGACCTTTTTACAACAGCAAAACATACAGCAACAGTATGGCGGCTTTCGAGCAGTCCCCGCTTCCTTATGCAGCGGTCTTTGACGTTACATCTGGTGTTTCCAACATGTTGAGTCTGCCATGGCGGCTGTGTCATGGCAGCTGCCAGAAAAGACACAGACAAATGCAGATTGCATTTCAAAGAAAATGCAATCTGCATTAACTTGCACAAACTGAAATATCTACATGTAATGTGAAAGGAATTGCTCAATGAGCCAACAGAGAATTGTTTTGTGTAAAACATTTGAGGGTTAATTAGCAGACTTATTTGGCTTTATGGCATGCAAATTGATTTAACGCCAAAATAAAACCAAGTTTCCAATCACAGCAGGCAGGTAATTTATCTAAACAAGTCTGATAAACCTCCCATTACCTACTTGTCCAGCTTAAGAGCTAGTGGAGACCAAAACAAACACATTCCTCATGTGCCCTATGTGCAGTAGTAAACAATGGAAAATGCTTGTGTCGTGGATAATTAAATATAGCATATGACTGACAGGCGAAGCTGTTTCCAGGAGGCCAACAGCTCTTCTCAGTTCCACCTCTTGCCTGTTAATGGGTGGACTGAAAGCTAGGGTGAGGCAGCATTTACAATACCGCCATCGATGGGCTACAAAACTCTACACCAATTGATGATGTCACTGAGACCATGTACATGTTTAAACAGTCTTTGCTCCTTGCATATCTGCTTTACACACTGACATTCAAGGAGTGATGACATACAATCTTAACTCCCTTGGCTGGAGGCAGCAGGAGGATGCTGGAGTGTTTGGATGAACAAGCACAGTACAAATCATGGCATCAGTGCATTGACAGAAAAAAGGGACTGTTCAGAAATCTTGCAAATAAAACGTGCAATATGTAGAACTTATGACAATATTTACATTTAAACATCTTACTTCATTAAAAATGGACTACTTAACCCATGTTGTATGTTCTTACTAACATTACCTCAAATATTTCCAACAGTTATCAAAACCAGAAAAAATTCGTAATTTTATAGCTGTAAAGGGACGTGTGTTGTCGAGGCGGCCGCCATGATGAGCCGCCATGACAGACAGAATGTTTATCGTTGCTGTGGAAACACCGGCTGTTACGTAAAAGACCGCTACACAAGGACGCCACTGAAAGCAGAGAGAAGTCCCATGATTACCTGCTAGCTTCAACCATCAACGTCATCTTTTGTTATTGAAGTATTGATTGAGAGCCCCCTGGTGGTGGAATCTACGTATTGTATCTTTAAATAAGACTCCAAATGTGGACGAGGTGTGTTCGATTCATGTTTGAGGAGAAGGAGCCATGTCTTAAGTGTCTAACAGTGTAGCGTGACATGACTTCCTGTAATAGCTCGCCGGCATCGTTCCCTTTAGTATTTAACCGTTGCTGCTGCAATGTTTGTGATGTGTATTTCTGCCAGCTGCCGACAGCAGTAATGCAAATGTGTAGTCCATGTGAGCGCACCAAGGTTCCTGCTTTTCCACCAATTGACCGTCTGTCGCTGAAATGCAGCCCAGAGAAGAAGACTACAAGCTGATGAAATCAGCGACTTGCTGTACTGTAAATGGTGCATGCTTCAAAAATATTCAAAAACATCAGCAGAGCAAATGTGTTATGTTTTATTCAGCATGTTTGTGAGGCCTCAAGGATATAAACAATATGTTTTGCCAAGAAACACGGAGTGCAAACATAACTGTGTTTGTTTGTGTTTGTTTACAGGAAAACTCAACAAGTGATGCTTATTAGCCAGAAAATGAACCAGTGATTGTGTCTTTTTATACACTAAAATGCTGATGTTAAACGTTTTATCGAGTAAATATAATCTCTTATGTTTAGCCTTGATGACTTGAACGATGAATAATCGGTAGTGTATCGCTTTTTTTTATTACTTTACTTCTTATTTCGTTTACTTGCAGTATGAACAGTACAGTGTGTAGGTGTTTTTGTGCAGTACAGGAGCCTGAGAAAGCCACACGTACAGAGAATGTACCAGAAAAAAAAAAAAAACTAAGTAGCTAAATTCAATTGAGTTGAAGTGAATTAAATGAAGCAGCTCAAATTTCTTCAAAGCGTTTCATTGGAAACAGCAAGTGTGCGCGGTTGTGTGGAGGAGAAGATGGATGTAGTGGATATGGGAAGGCAAACAAGAGGGACGATTAAAAGAGAGGAGGATAACAAAGCAAAACAATGAGGCCACCAGAGTTGGGAGATGGATGGTGGAAGAGAGAGGCAGGGACAGAAAGAGTAGAGGGGGAGGTAGAGAGAAGAGGAGAAGAGGAGAAGGGAAAAGAAAGAGAGTATGAGCAGAGATGAAGATGGAATGAGAAAGGCGTAAAGAAAATGTGGGATTAAGAGCCTTAAAAAGTGGGGGGGAAAAAAACACCACAAGAACATAAAAAAAGGGAATTAAGAGAAATATATATAGACAGAAAGATGGAGTGCCTACCCCCGCTGTCCCTGACGCTGAAGTTGAGAGCAGCGCTGGACTCCGGAGGGATGCTGAAATACACGGTGCTGTCATTCCCTCCCTCATCTCTATCAATTGCCCGCAACACCTGCACCACCTGAAACACAGAGATAGAGAGCAGAGGAGATACGGTGAGGGGAGGCTGTCAATGTGTGTGTTTGTGTGTGTGTGTGTGTGTGTGTGTGTGTGTGTGTGTGGAGGGGAAACAGAGAGCGCAGAGGAGGGGAAAAAAGAAGATAATGGGAGAAATATAAACGCAGAGAGAGGGCTTTTAGCTCCAATCCATTAGCCGACGTCAAAACAAGCCGAACAATTAGAGCAAAAACACGAGCGGAGTGCGAGTGATACGCAAACCGATAAAATAACTGTATCTGACTCAAAGTGTCCTTCATGGATACAGTGTAGTGTGGCTTTCTGTTCAGTAATAAAATCGCACAAGTCTGCAGAGGCATTTGTAACAAAATTAATTTAAAAAAAAACCTCATGCTGCCTAAGCTGATGGGTAATTTCTTTTTTTAATGAAAAAACTCTATTCGCCATTATGCAGGACGTCCTTTCAGAGATGCTTTCCAATGCCAAGATGAAGGGTGTCACATGCTCTCCACGAGTAAGTCACAGACTCTGGGCCTTGAAGAGATTTGTTATGTACAGCCGCATTACGTTATCAGATCCCGTGTGCGACTTTTCAGACGTCTTCTTGGCTAATGACTTGTCACACTGAGACATGCATACACAAACGCAGAAACACATGCAAAGATATCATAATCTTTCTTTCTTGAACTGTCTCCCACTCAGTCACATAGCGGCACACAAAAAACCACAAACATAAACATCACAGGCGGGAACAAATTAATGCCGCTGCCATAGAATCACAGATTTGGTGGCAAAACAACAACAACAAAAAAAGACACAAGCAGAGCGACAAAAGCACAAGGAACAACAACAGATGGGCCAAGATGCCAAATTATGGCGACGTAACCAGCATGGAACGCAGAAGCTGGAGAGGAGAGCAAGAGGATGCTTTCCAAGGATTGATTGAGGGGCACAGAGATTATTTCTATAATTGAGAAAGCATCAAATAAGAGCAGCATGACGCAGGGAAATAGAGAATACCACGAATAAAGCGATGGCGGGAGGGAGGGAGATAGTGTGTGAGGAAAGGGGAGTTTAATTACTATGTGAATAGCTGCTGTGTTCAGATAACAGGCCGTGGAGGATTCACCTGCCTCCATGGTGAAAGCACACACGGTGGCTGTGTGTAGAAAAGATATACCATGGCACTCCAGTTGCTCCTATACTTTAACAGGTGTGGCTTCTTCCTGATTTGAATGGAAGCAGCCTTGATGTGCTGCATGTTTCTTAAAAGACGACGCCGCTGTGAGAAATAAAAGGAAACTAACGCTCGACAACTGACAACATGGAACTTGTAAGATGAGGATGTTTTTGTATTCCTGCCGTCGTAGTAACAAGAATGGCAACTCTAATCCTAACTCAAGGTGAATGTTTTATCCCTCTGTGTGTTAATGCAAAATAAAACAATACATACATTGTACTTTAAGGGCAAACATTTTATAAGCACAGAATTTTAGGAAGACTTGTCAGCCTTGCTAGCGGCTTTCTGAGGCTGTACTCAACATTGGCATACTAACATGTTTACAGAGTAGAAAATATACCACAATAACAGTTTGTTAATATTTTATCAAAATTGCATGTGTCTAGTAACACCTTTTTTCTGTCCTGGCAGCACCCATGTGATACAAAACCAATGCATTTCAGTGTTTTTCAGCGCTCAGCTTCTTTAGCGTTAGCTGTCTTTTGACGCTGCTCTCACAGTACTCTCAGATGAAAGAAGTGCAACTTTTGGAACAGTGTCGTGCCTCTTAATGTCACTTTACTGACCAACCAAAGTCAGAAAGGGACGGGACTTCAGATAGAAACTTTATCAATAACAATGGGGGAGAAGTCAGAGTCAGATTAGCTGCTGTCTTTATCTAATTCAAAAGATAAATCTTGGTCACTACTGAGGGAAGAGTAAGTGCTATGAGACAATTTTTGCAAGCTAGTAACAGTAAACGCTGGTGAGACGCGCTCTGATATTGAGGTTACCATCACTGCCAGTGCAAAAAAGAAAAGCCATTAGTAGACAAAAGCCCTGATAGCATAGAAATTAAAAAGAAAAGCCAAAAGTCATGCTAATAGCTAATCTGTGTGGCTCTCCACATGCTAACAGGCTAACATTGTCCATGCTAGCCAATTTAGGGTTAGGTGTTCCTGTTAGGATAAGTACACCTCAGGGACACGATGGTTGTTCATTGGTTTTGCAGGTATTTGTTCATAGATCAAACTTTGCTCACTGAAATTGGAAGTTAACCTCCAACTTTTGTATTGATCATGAATA
Organism: Labrus bergylta; assembly: GCF_963930695.1. Classification (NCBI taxonomy): domain Eukaryota; kingdom Metazoa; phylum Chordata; class Actinopteri; order Labriformes; family Labridae; genus Labrus; species Labrus bergylta. The sequence continues at coordinate 12,983,611 of NC_089198.1, forward strand.
TGTGTATTGCATTTGAATGGTAGTCCATTCAATAGTTGCCTAATTATTCAGTGAAAAGCTCAAATTTAATGCCAGTGGTTGATGTAAAGGAAATGACAAGGGGGTCAACTGCCATAATGATCCTCTCTCTGTGGACCATGAACGTCTGAACAAAAATGAATGTCAATAGTTCCAACAGATGTGGGAACATCTCACTGTACAGCCATGCACATGGATGACAGGATCATGAATGTCAACACGATTCATCCTCCTTGGACCATGAAAATGTAGATTAATCATCATTTAATCACTGTGCAGATGTAGGAGCTTTAATGGAGGTGGTTATTTAACCTGCTGCGATTGTATTGTTATGTGTGTAGCTAGTGTATCTAAAATATGCATTTAAATATGGATAAAAAGAAACAACTTTCTTAGGCTCTGTCTGGGTGGAATATTGAACGCCCTATGGCAAACAAAAATGCACTTTAATCAACCCCCATCACCCCAGATCTGACCCGGAGAACATCAACACATACAGTCCTTTTTCCAATACAGGAACCTGACAACCGTAACCTAAGGCTTTCCATAATCTGAACTTTGTATGAACCGTTGGGGGCGTTTTGTATCAAGGTTCTTTTAGTCTTCTTCACAAATTACAATCCTCTGCACTGCAGACAACCCTTGAAAGTACCTTCAAATTCCTCTTAATATTCTATGAGCAGTTGCCAAAATTTAGTTCCAGGAACTCGTCCCCAAGGTAGGAGGAGAGGCATGAAAACAAAAGCAGACGCTCTGACAAGGGCTATATGTCAAATTATGTAGTGTTATGCTCCTGCAGTGGAAGAGGACTAATAGACTGCAACAATTTTCACTGGGATTGCCCCATTTTCATACAAAGAAAAGCTTGTACCAGCAGAATAACAATACAGAAAAGATGCTGTTAAAACAGATTTTTATAGCAAATTTAAAATGCAATTTTTGTAATACAACTCTTTGTGCAGACTAAAAAACAGTGAGATTAAAGGTTATTAAAGGTCATTAAAAACACATACTGACCTGTCCGATGGATGAGGAGTCACACAAGGCCGTTGTGTATTGCCTGTCCAGCTCCGGTGCATTGTCATTCAGGTCTAACGTCTCTATTGCAACCACAGCTCTGGACACCTGGTTGGGATTGTCTGAAAGAGTTAATCAGAAAAAGGCATTTTACAATGCATCACCCTCCGCAGACAGCAATATGTGGAAAAATACATGAACACAGTTCCCAAATGCACCTAACACCAGGGAATTCTCCGACAGGTGCAGGTTTGCACTCCATTAATTCCACTCAGTTGTCCTCATAAATGAGATCAAGCATTTCAGCGTTGTCCGGAAACTTCAACAACACTCAGATCACATTAGGGAGAACACAATTGGCTAAATATGCAGAAGCATTTGGTTTCATTTGGCTAGTGTTACAGCTCAAAGGCTCTTATGCTTCCGTAGCAGTGACATTTTTCCACATCAAACTGTTCCCTTCTTAGCCAAAGCATCTAACAGCATGGAGTGTGTGCGAGTCTGCAGGAGAAAGAGGGAGAGGGAGCAGAGGAGGGATGTAGAAAGCAGTCAATCTGCATGCAGTTACACAAGAGCGCAGTTTAAATGGATTGGCAGAGGGTCTCCCACACCCCATTCATTTGGATATGCACACACTCGAACATGGAGTTCTCACAACCACGCTTGAAACGCGGAGTCAGACTCTGAGCTGAAAATTCAACATCCCATTTCAGGGCTGCTCCTCCACGGCTCAGACACCATCCAGGCTCCTCGGCACAAATCTTCACTCTTTTATCCAAGCAGGCAACCTTGCAACACAGGGGGGCGGGGGGCACACTTTCTGTAAACTAACACACACACACACACACACACACACACACACACACTTCTACACTGCGTTTGTGCAGACTTAGAGATGTAACACTGTGTCATGGATGACAGCGACCAGCTCCCATCGCTGAAAAGCTGAAAATGAGCTCTCGCTGTAATGCCACCGGGTGAGCCGGCCTGCTCGCAGCCACTGCGGAACTCCTACTGCGCTTTATGCCAACACAGCCTGTTTATTAGATAGAGCTCATTATTCAAGACAGGCATACACTGTGCTGCCTCCACAGTCCGACCAACACCGCTGCCACAAGGAGCCCTGAGTAGATTTTAAGTAAGGATTAAGTTTGTCCCGAGCAGGACTTGGCAGGAAAACAACATCTCTCCCCTGCACACTGGACAGCTCTCTCCAACAATATACTTTCACTTTTACACCAACCAATGTGACTGTTTTTTATTTTAGGGTGTACTCAGGAGGAGAGCCAAATAATGGCACATCAGCTGCCAAGAAGAGACTCGAAGAACGTATCCAGGACTCAGCTGAAGGCTGGCGTTAATCCTGTCAGAATAAGAGAATAGATGGTTTTTCACTGCCTTCCAAAATGAACCATTCAGTAAATCTAAGAGCAGTCTCTAAACTGGCACCTCTGTAAGCAGAAAGAAATCACTCACATGATTTATGTGACTGTTTCTTGATCGTCACCCACTTTGGTTAGTTTGGTTCATGCCCAAAAGAACCTAACACTATCCATCCTGTTTCCTCTTAGAAATAAAGGATTGCTTGAAGAACCACAAGAAGTACCCGTTAGAGAGCTAGATATGTTTTAGACACTAGAAGTCAAGGCCTTACTTGTTAACAGAGAAAGACTTTCGCTGAAGGACACATGAGTGAGGATCTTATATCTGTTTCAAGGATTTTGTCTCATTAACCACCATGTCCTTGTCGCCTAAGCCTGATTCCATTGATGTCTCTGTGTCATGCAGTTCCATTGAAATGAGATAAATGTAGCCTTGTGTTTTCTTTGGGCGATCCTTGAATGACACAATATGTTCCTGCTGTAGTAAATACTCTTTTAGTGTACACCAATCCGAGAACAAATGCTCAAGTAAAAACCTGGAGGCTTTTCAGCTGAAATGTATAAATGCATTATTAAGTAGCATTCTTAAAGATCTCATTTTGTTTTCTTTTGCACCTTTTATGGCGACAAGGCTAAAGTGCCGGTGATCCGAACGGCTCCTCACTGACAGGTTGAGTTGTATTACTGTCTGAACATTTCTGTCTTACTCTTTGGCCTTGCACTCGGTTTCGAGGTTTCACCGTCTGTAACTTTCAATCTTTTAACGTAAAGGCCACAACCTTAGCTCTCAAGTGGGCTCTTCAAATAGCTTACATGGTTTTTATAACGTTCTATTGATGTCCTTCACCGGTTCAACAGGATGATCACTGATGTTTTTTTTTCAAAGCATCTGTCCACTTGCTTCATTCTTAAAAAACCGCATTGACAAAACAACCACAAGTTATTCACCTTTAAAAGATCCAGAAGAGCCACTAAACAGGCCTTATGTTGGTCATTTAATCTGCTACTTTGTTCATTTGTGGTTTTTTATTCCTGGCTGAAATAAAAACTGTGAAGGGCCTTCGTATTTACTGAAATTAAGTATCATTACTTGGAAACTGAAGGGCTTTTTCTGCTCTTCTTCGCAGCCATGCCGTCTGTAAAGCCCTATCTGTCTTCGATTTGTTGCTTTAATTCTTTCTTTCCAGTTGAGTCATTATAAGAACAAATCTATTGCAGCATCAGATAACCCACACAATAAAGATCAATTGATTCTCTCAGGCTGCTGTTACAAACTATTTATGGCACCAAACAGCATTACCCTCATGGCTTGATGATTCGAGCGCTAAGCCGCTTAGTGGAGTGCATCACACAGTGCTTTTCAGATACCTTACAATACACGGTTTACACTTCCTTAAACCTCTTACACCCTCTTGCTCATCAGTGGGCGCAGGTGTCATAAGTGGTAAAATGTTGGATCTGTTCAAAAGATTCAGCTCCTATTAAAAGGAACACTCTAAAAGGTGAGCTAATGATGTCGCAGTTTGAAGTGGAATAATATGAGTGACGTCTGACCTCTCTGCGTGGCGATGACAGTAATGTTATGCCAATGCTCGCGCTCCCGGTCCAACTCTGAGGCGGTGGTGATGAGGCCGGTGTCTGGAGTGATACGAAACAGAGCCTCTGGGTCTGACTGAGGATCAATAGAGAACCTGGAATAGAGGAAATAAGGCAGGAGAAAGATAGTTGTGTTTAGAGAAGGAAGGTGGAGGCAAAAGAAATGAGGGGAAAAGACGGAGTGAAGGGAAGAAGCCAGCAGAGATGACAGAGGGGTGCAGAGTGAAAGAAGCAGGCATGGCAAGTGTGTGAAGCTCCGATAAGGAAGTCTGCATTCAAATGGCCAAAGAATTAATATAGGGAGATTATCGCGGCTGATAGGAGTTCTTTTGAAGTGCCACCGATTATCTAAACATCTCTATGAGTATACCAACTATCATTCCTCCCCACACACTCACTCTTAGCACTTTAACCGCTGCTAATTGGGGCACAGCTTTCTGTGGTTGTTACAGAAAAATAGCTCGCCTTCCTCCTCAAGCTCTGAAAAAGAAAAAGATTCTAAACAGAAGTGAAAGAACTAAAAACGTCTGCACTTACAGTCAGCAGCAGGGGAAACACTGAGTGGTTGTTTGCTCAGCTCATTTTTATTTGATCATATCTCTGTGTTTGTAGAAAGGTGATTTTCAATTTCAATCAATACAGGCTACATTTCTTTGCTTATCAATGCTCCTATCTGAGATTGAAAAAAATCAATACAAAATGAAAAGCAAATCCTTTCCATGAAAATGTCAAATGAACAAACACAACATATAACTCAGAGCAGCACAAGGTGCTTGATTTTTCTCTGAGCAGTAAAACTTAAAAAAAAACACCACCCAATATAAGAGAATAAAACACTTTTTTCCCTGAAAAGTTACATTCAAAGATGTGTTCCTCTAAAATGTCTTTACACTCAATATATTGTCATGCTTAAGGGTTAGGGTTAGGGCTAGCAGCTTGTTAGCTTAGCATATCACTAGACAGAAGGGGAGGGGGTCAGCCCTATGTTCCCACATTTCTAAGAATTTTCTCAAAATTAGGCCCTATGTTCCCACAGGGTAGGGTTCGGGTTAGAGTAAAAAAATATCAGAAATGTGGGAACTCTATGTTCCCACATTTCTGATATTTTTTTCACCACTGGGCTGTGGGAACATAGGGCTGACCCCGACAGAAGAATGGTAAACAGCGAGCCTGGCTCTGTGAAAAAGTAATTTGGCCATTTGAAAGCTGCTAAACTGTTTTTTGTTGTTTTTATAGCAATGACAAAAAAAGATATATTATATATTATATATTCTAAAGATCTAACCAACATTTTCAGCCGCTCAAAAGCTCATACATCTGAACTTGTTTTTGAAAGTTTGATCTACAACTTACAAAAAACTATTTATTAGCTACATATTTCAGAAATATAACAGCACATCTGATTTTTGTAATGCTATAAAAGCGCTGCTGGGCTAATTATTGTACCTGATGTTATTGGTAAGTCCAGTATCTGGGTCCACAGCGCTGACCCTGCCCACAGTGCAGGCTGGCGGGCAGTTTTCAGACACGTCCATGTGGTATCGAGCTCGTGAGAACCTCGGAGGCTCGTCTGCATCCAGCACTGCTACTCTGATGGACGCCCGGTCCTTAAAGGGGCCTCGGCGCAGGAAGCGAGGGTCCACTATGGGGTTAAGGACCTCCACGGAGAAGGAGTAGGAGCTCCGGCTCTCGTAGTCTACAGGCTGGGAAGCAGAACAAAGAAGGGTTTGAAGGATTTCATTCAATGTTGAAAAAAGAATTAGTGCATCATGGAGTGACGGCCAAGTGATCTGACTGGACAAGAGATATTCAATGAGAGCTGGTAACACTCCACCTGTGTGAGGTGTTCTGAATACATTGACATAAAAGAAGACAGTCGTCATATAGATTGATAAAGAAGGTACCTCTGAATCATAGTGGTAGCAAAAGGATTGGGTTTCTTGACCAATGTCCAGTGGTGTAAGTGGAGCAAAATGAATGCTTAGATACACAGAAGATGATCTTGGTGTTGCTTATTGGTTCCCAGGACTATAAGCTGCTTTTAGAACTGTTGAACAACAGCAATATGGCACTTGCAGTTGTTCTGAATATAAGCCTGCATCATCTACGGCTAATAAATTATATAGCAGCAATGATTGTCATGTAATGATGGCTAATTATGGTGAATTTAGTAGTGGGGACACTTTAAACCAGAAAAGAATGAAGCCAATGTCACAGTTACAAATATCAGATCCAATGAAACATTTTGTGCTTTCATTTGGTCCAATTTCCACAGCAAATTTTCCACATTTGACTTCCAAATTACTTATCAAAAGCAGGGAGATGGTGAGTTATGAAATATGTGAAAAGCTTGCAGGGCTTTGTGAATGGTGACAACCAAAATCAGGCAGAGAATTTGGGTGAAGTAAAACCATGGTTACCTTACATGTTGAGCGTTTGGATGGTTTGAAGTGCTACTTTGAAGGCTGCTGTGGGTGGATGCTTAGATGCCGGTTTTGTGTGAAGTAGGAAGAGACATTCGTGAGGTGTTGATGTTGCCGCATTGCCAATGAGATGCTTGATGCTCAGAGAGTTAAAAGAAATCTTGAGAGCTTCGACGCTGAAGTGAGGACATGACTGACGTTGCTTGGAGTTGATATTGTAGGATCTCTGTTGTGCTAAGACTAGACGATAAATAGCTGTTGGGTTTAATGGTGGAGTGTTGCATGTTGTTGAAGTATATGTAGGAGGTGTGTAAGATTAGTGCTGCTATCTATAGGTAGCAGAGATGGAGCAGGGAAGTATTGAATGGGGAATTTGCATTGAACATTTTATTGATCACTGGCATTATTTTGTGCTGCAGTGTTGGCATTATGGAACTGTGTTGGTGGATACCTGGCAGGTAGAGAAGTGTGTTTTGCTACATTACGAGCATGTTTGTAGGAGTAGTTTCAGACCTTGTGGAAAGCTGTGGGAGTAAAACTTGGACAAACTTGTTCATTGCAACATGGAGTACAGATTTGGACTTCAAGTAATACTTTCTACTGCAATGTCAACAAATAATATAAAATACCATCATTGAAGTGAAAACAATGCCTCTCCTTTTTGTTTTAGATATGAACCCCACCATGGAAGCCTGGTTATGACAAATGTGCATTATTTAAAAAGGTATAAAGAGCTTAAGCCCCAGCCTACACCTTTTTGATAAGTGATTTGCTTTCCTTCCATCCATTTTATTCCACTTATACGGGGTCGGATTGTGGTGACAGCAGGATTAGCAAGACATCCCTCTTCTCTGCAACGTTTTCCAGCTCCTCCTGGGGAATTCTGTGACATTCCCGGGTCAGATGGGATATATAATCTCACCAGGAAGCACTGGGTCTACCCCACTTTAGAACGCCACCTGGATTACTAAGAACCGAACCACCCCCCCCTGTCCCTGAATGTGGTGGCTCCACAAGGTGACCACTCTGTGTTATTTTTGAAGGCTGACCTCGGATGGGCCCCAGAGAGAAACCTGACCCGGTCATCAGACACTCGCAGTGGAGCCCTCCCCTGTGGTCTGACAACAGGATGTTGCCACTATGTCCCTCTTCAGGGCAAAGGCCGGTCTCATCCTGTCTGGCCAGGTCATAGGGGTTTGTTGAACGCTCTTATTGTGGACCCTTCTCTGGAGGCAACAATTTGATTTGGGCGAAGCTTCTGGGTGCTTGCGTCTTGGACAGCAAAGCTCACAAGTTCAGATGGACAATCCCCTCCACCTTGTCAGATTGTGATTCTTGGAGGGGAGCCTAACCTATATTAGCCCTCAACCTGTCTTATTTAAAATGTATACATTACTTCTTTGTGTTTTTGGATTGAGCAAATGGTTGAAAGCAGACTAAAATAAAATACAACTAGAAGCATTACAAACTCCTTCGAGCTTTGCATCCACACAGGTAGAAGAGATTTTATGAAGGATCAGAGCTCAGACCCAGGTGATTATTTGTTACAGAGAAGTTATGAAGCCTATTTGTCTTGTGTGTCCGTGTGATTGCGTGACAAACTCCCACCAGCGTGTAAACGGCCTCTGATCGGGTTTTACAGAGACGATTGTTAGCGAGGGCAGATACACACACACACACACACACACACACACACACACACACAGACACACAGGTAATCACATACATCCGATGTCTCACAGACACAAAGAAATACTCCGGCTGATGATTAGATTTCAGGAAGCAACACATTTGAGCCTGGTTCAAAATATCTGTGTGAATGTGTGTGTTAGTTTGTGTGCAGATAGAAGTGCTTATTTTGGGCCCATGTATCCTCACATCCTGTGTCAGTCTGAGTGTGTGCTTAAAGTAAATGTGCGTATGAATCATCAGAGTGTGATTGGCACAGAGATGCACGTTGGACGAAGGATAAATAGGCTCACTGACTATGCAGAATATTCAATGTCAGATTCAAACAGGGGAAGAAAATCATTCTGAGGATACCAGCGGCAGTGGGAATATTGATATCCTCTCCCTCTCGCTCTCTCCTTCCTTTCTGATCTCCCTTTTTCTATTTCTTCATCTGTTTTTTTTTTTCTTCCCTCTCTCTGAGCTGTAAACCCGAGCTAAACTGCTTTACAGAAAATCAGCAGTTTTGGAAAGAGGTGAAGATTGATTAGAAATTATGCGGAGAAAAGGGCGAATTGAAAGACTTAGAGACTGAGGCAATTTAGGGTATATTTCTGCAGGAGAATAAATACACAAGAAGAATTGTCTGTGTAGAAAAGGCGAGAGAGTGTGTGCGGAGGGGGGTTTAGGTGGATTGACGAGGTAGAAGGTTTTCTAACAGGGTCCCTGTTACCGGGTGAGAGAGACAATCTGTCTGAGGACGAGAGGTGTCACTAACACTGTGAGCACACACTCATCACACCCCCCCCCCACCCACCCACCCACCTTCCCTCAATCCAACACTCCATCACTCCGTCCCCCCTCCTCCTCTGCATCACACACTCCATCACACACACCTCTAACCACCCCCCAGCCCAATCTTTCTCCCCGTAGTGTGTGCGTAAAGGCTCCAGCTCTGACAAACCACAACACACACACTCATCCTTCTCCCTCTCTCGCCCTTACAGGAGGCACTTATCACACAGCGGCCCTCACTGTTTCTCCATGTTTCTCTCTTTTCTGTCCTGTGTACATGTTTGAACAAGTGAACATTACTCACAAGTGCTCCGCAGGCTCATGTGAACTTCTCAGACACACACACACACACACACACACACACACACACACACACACACACCATCCAGGAGTGTGCAGAAATGGATTATAATCTTACATTTAGAAGCATACCTCATTCTTTAATTATCTGAATATGTGAATTGTTTGGAGTTTTTTCAACAGACAAACCAAACATTAGCTTTAAGGATGTCCCTTGTGAAATTGTTGTTGGATTTGGCTTCATCATAGATCCTCGTAAAGACTTTTTTTTTTACATTAAGATAAACGTGCAGCATGTTCAGAAATATGCTAAATTCCAAAGCACATGCAAAAGTCCAAACGACTTAAGTGCAAGTCAGGGGAAGATAGAGCTGAGCAGGGGTTCTCACAGGGCAGCTCACAACCACTGCTTAGTGTAACCTCCACCAGATATGACTTTAGTTATCCATGCAGGCCGCGGATCAATGAATTGACTCTGGCGGGCTACAGGGGATGTGTTAGCCCTGCAGCTAGCTGTAGCTACAGGCATCCTGAAGCTGTCCGGGCAGAAGCCTCACTCAGCTCACTGATCTCCGTTGTTAAATCCAGACCAGTCTCACTTTAAATCTCATAGTTTTCTGTCATTTGAGTGTTACTCTTTATTGTCACCCTGTGCCAAATTCCCCACCCAAACAATAAATTCACCTGTATATGTTGACCGAAATAAAAAATGACTACTACCACTACCTTCTCGCCTCGCTCTCTTGTTTTAATAATAAATTATAGCACTGAGGGCCCATACAGGTCCAGAGCACTTCATTTACAGACTGGATTTGCAACCTTAGTCTAATTGCAGTTGCTTTCTGAATATGTGTGTTTTAAATTTCTGTCCTTTCTGAATGTGCTGCATTTTTTTCTTAATGTGAGTTATTTTGGCCATTGCTGAGCCTATGTAGCCACAATAGGTTCAAAGTTGGACATTTAGATATTGCTTAAGAATCTGCAGGCAATATTATGGTTTTAGTAGCAGTAGGGAATTCTCGAGCAAAAAGGAATCCCTGAACAAATTGGCAGTCTACTTATGACATTGTAGCTTTAATCATGTCTATAAACTGGCATCTGCATACAGAGCTCCTTCACTTCATGTCTAAACTCAGAACAAGTTGCTAGTTGGGCAACGCACAGAAAAGGAAATCTTGGCCTGAAGTTCTTTATCATTTGCTGCTGGCTATACCTGAAGCCACAAAAAGTTGGCCAGTGTTTCTAGAGGATTAGATCATCACCATCAGAGAAAGGCCCGTTGGTTCAAAGGTTGATTAGTTGGTTTCAATGTGCAACCAACTAATCAAGCAAGAGGACATCTCCACTGGTTGAAAAAATAAGTCTGATTGCGTGTAAATCTACCCTAGAATCACATACTTCTGAGGTCATTGATGACCAGATTAGACATGTTCCTGATTAATTCATGGTCTCAGTCTGAACGTTATCTTAATTTTTTGTCACAACTACGGAAAACTGCTTAATAGCATTAACCATTCCTCTCCAAATAAAATGCAATAGTAGCGGCCAAAATCGTGTTCTCAATGCTTCAAAATAACAGTCCATTCTAAAGGACTGGAAGAACTTTTGGTGGAGGTGTCAACTTTTTGTATAGAGTCAATGCACGTCACCCAGTTTAGCATGAGCATCCCTTGTAGAACATTTTTAGAAAAAGTAACTCAAAGGGGCGCGGGTAGCCTAGTGGTTAGTGTACGTGCCCCATGTACGGAGGTTCTAGTCCCTCCAAGGGGGGTGCCTAGGTTTGAATCCGACCTGTTGCTCCTATCCTGCATGTCATTCCCCTCTCTCTCTCTCTCTCTCTCTCTCCCAGATTTCTGACTCTATCCACTGTCCAGTCTCTAAATTAAAGGCCAAAAGAAAGCACACATCTGTCTCTCTGCTGATAACTCATATATTTAACCTTCCAGTTGTTTTAATGACATGACGTAGCATCTGAAAGTCAATGGTTTATAGAGCACTGCTTTCAAATGTAACCCTGAATTTATTGTCCAAACATCTATGTAGGCGAAATAGAAGATTTCTGTGTAGTCTGTTTTCCTCAAAGTCTCTACCACACATAAACAGTTCATTGTAAAAAACAAATACATCAACACATTCATTGACTCTGAAAACAGACTCCACAGCCAAAGAAGAGGATAACACACTTCTTTATGGTGAGTTCATGTTGCCCTCCTCTTACGCACACACACACACACACACACACACACTTACAGCCTGTACAAGCGTAACCTTCTCCTGTCCTGCGACGCTGCGCTCCCACAGTCCGTTTTGAAATTCAAATTCCTCGGTACGATTTCCCTTTTAAATTCGCTTCACAGTTAGCAGAAATTAATTAGCTAACCTGCATGCAAGACTGGCGATACATAATACATCTGTACCAAAAGAGGCGGACCCATAGGCACATATGCTCGACTGACAAAGTGTGTGTGTGTGCATGCATCACAGTAACTATACATGACTGCAGGGCAAATCACAGAGGTGGTGCTTCTCCTTGACTGTTCTATAATTGCTGTAGAATAAGACGATTCTCAAAACGTGCTTGCAAGCAAGTGAAGTCATGTCCTCTCCTACAAGTGTGTGTGTGTGCGGGTATATGCGTGTGTCTGTGTGTGCTCTGTGGCGCGCGTACTTGCGTTCGTTCAGCGCCCTGCTGTCCTTGGCAGCTTGAGTCCTTTCTTGATTTTGTGCATTCTAAATCAAGATCATACATCACATTTGTCTGATGACAAACGCAGCTTTGGACAATTCTGCCAACAAGCACAACTGCAGAGTGGAGAGAACAAAGCCTCTTCTAAATCTCCTCTTTTGACTTTGTTCTTCCTCTGCCGCCTTCTCTTCCCTCTGTCACTTGTCTCTTGTCTTCTCTCTTATTTCACTCTCAGATGTCCCATGTCTTCCTTTTTTTTTTTTCCCCCCAACTTATGAGCAAGACATTGGTCTTTCTTTCTTTTTTCTTCCTCTCTCCATCTCTCGCTCTCTCTCATTTTTCCCTCTGAGGAGATTAACACAATCTCTTCTCCGCGTGAGAAAACAAACACAGATAATCCTGGGCGCGCTGCTGGCGTGTGACCGAGGATTAGCCAGCCGTTTTAAGTGAGAGCATATGGAAATAATAACTAGCAAACTGACACACGCGTGAAGCTAGCTTGTCCCCCAGGTAAGAGGAATGAAAGGCACACAAATAGCAGGCTTACACAGCTCAGAGGAGCCCCGAAAACACACCTCAAAAAAGGGAAACCTCCTGGATCGGGATACCGCCGGGTTCATATTAATGATGTAGCGACATGCCTTCTGTTGCAACCAGGGACCCCACTTTGTGACACACATGCTGCTAAATACAGCACACATGTGTAATGAGGTGTTGTTAAATCAGGGATTGTTGTAAAAGTGTCTCTGCTGCATCACAATCAAAACACACCGCGCGGTTATTTAATCATCACGTGTCTGATTTGCATGCTAAGTATCTGCGTCCATAAACTCAGCATGACTCCTTAAGTCTTCTCCTTTTCTTATAATTGCTCCACATTGTGCCCGTTGATTAGCGTGTGATGAGTGCATTGATTTTTCTTTTTCAGCCATTAACTTCCAGCAAAGGAGCGAAGGGTTCTCCGTTAGTGTTGCCCTCTGGCCACTAGGGGGCACTGCTGCAGAGCAAGGAGCAGCTGCGTACTGTACTGCACTGAAAAAGTGTTATGCTAATTCTTCAATTACCTGCTACTTACTCTGTGGTCTTGTTCACACGCTGTATCAAAAATCTATTAGCTTCAGTATGTACAGTCATTAACAGCAGTATGTGTGAAGTAAATAATTGGTAGTGGAGCATGAGAGGGTAAAAAATAAAAGCAGGGAAGTATAGAATTAAATTAGAGAGAGTACATGTATGGCGTTGAATTAATAAAAGGTCCTTGTGCATGTGTCGTATCTTTCTATGTTTAAATGTGCGTTTGTGTGTAAATTTGAATGAAGCAGACCTGGGCTGAGTCAGAGCAACACACCAACAGCACACACTCACACACACATAGTCTGATATGGCCTCCAGACACAAACCAGAGTCAGGATGGACGAAGCGAGGGAGCGAGGGAGGGAGGAAGAGATAGGGTGAGGGGTATCTGCGTGTTTGTTTTTGTGTGTTTAACTTTTGTGTTGCACCAAGTAACTGTGTGTCTGTGTGTGTGTGTGTGTGTGTGTGTGTGTGTGTGTGTTTGGAGATCAGACGCACACAGAGCAACGGAATGCAAAAAAAAGACAGAGAGTAAGGGTGGGGAGCGTGGGGAAAGAGGGTGAAAATGGGGGAGGAAAAGGGGGGGAGGAAGGGAGACAGAGAGAAATCTCTTTCTTGCTGGGGGTCTCTGTGGGCCTGACAGTAAATAAGCAGTGATAAGCAGCAGGCAGCTTCAGTCGGCCCCTCTGACTTGCAGGCTGCTAATGACCCAGCTTCTCTCTCTTCACTTCTCGTCCCTGCATAACCCCCCCCTTGCTTCCCCGCCAAACCACGTCTTCACTACTCCCTCTCTCCCCGCCCCCCCCTGCTAATAGGCGCGTCTTCCACATTCTTACTCGTCTTCATCCGTCTGATTCTCTGTTTGCCTTCTCCTCCATTTTGTCATCTTGTATTCTCTCTCTTCCTCATTCTCACTCCCATCTCCATCCTCCAGCTCTCTATTGACTCTATTTCTTCCTAATCTGCTGCTGTTAACCCCCCACCAACACCACCACTAGCTCCCACCCACCTCCCATCTGACACATCATTCTGAGGTGGAGATGGGCAGCATCCCCAGTGTCGGTCCTTAAATGAGCAATCTTGCAGCTTTTTGCGGCTCTTTTCCCTCGTCACTCTCAGTTTAAACACAGGGCGCTACAAGGTCAACTGTGTAATATTGATGTGTGCTGCGGTATACTGTAGATCTCTCTGTGTGGTTTATTGGTGCTTCTGCAGGTATGTGTGTCTCCTGTGTGTGTGAGGGATTGTGCATCTTAGATCTATGGTTAAAGAGATTCAGCCCACAGCAGCGAGATGACCGGCAAGGTCAAGGCCGACTCTGTGGCAACACAAATTGTTCCGCTCGGAAATCCTTCCTCCTCCAGGGGCACGCGGATCATCTCAGCGCCCTGTTAGAATTCTTCACCGTGTCAAAGCCCTCTGACTCTGGAAAATGGACGATGCAGCATGTGTTAAACTACTAATGCAGCCCTAACATGTGCACACATGCAGAAAAACAAAATAAAGTCAGCCTGTTTAAATGTTTGTGATTCTAATTTGTTTGTTGCATTGTCAATTACAAAAGAGTATGCTGGTCCAGTGTCCAAAGGACGCATCGAAAGGAGCCAGTTAAAGTGGTTTGGGCATCTGTTAAGGATGCCTCCTGGACGCCTCCCTTTAGGGGTTTTCCAGGCACGCCTAACTGGCAGGAGACCCCGGAGCTCGATAAGCGGAGGAAAATGGATGGATGGATGGATGGATGGATGGATGCTGTGTTTTCAATGGCATGCTGACATTTGATTCACTAGACATCTATACTAAATATTTTTGACGTATTTTAAACTCCTTGCTCATTGTTCTGAGCTGAGTGAAAAGTTTTGATGGTTTCCTCTGCAATAAGAATTTATATTTTTGCTCATGTGATTTCATTCATTGTAGTATTTCTAAATGCTTTCTTATCCCTAAATTCTGTCTATGTTAATTCATGCAAGTCATTTAGGTAATGCTTTAGCTGTTATGTGTCTTATCGTCTCATGATTATTTATCTGAAACCAGTTGTTTGTTGGGGGCTTGACCATGGACTGTATAAAACATGGACGTAGCTTCAGTGATGTCAACCATTGGTTTTTGAAGCCCAATGGTCGCCATATTGGAAATGCTGTCTCAAACTGACTATCAAACTAACACACAAAAACCCCGTTTCCACTGAGCGGTCCAGTATGGATCAGTACAGTTTGGTTCGGTTTAGTTCGGTAAAGCCTGATCCTGTTTGCGTTTCCACAGCCTGTGTGTGGATTCCCTGAAAGACTAAATCCCCTTAAACCTATTCCAATCACTATTTTTTTATTCATGTAAAGAGTTTAACGCAGCTCCCCCACTTTACACAAAATCCCAGCTGACTTCCGAAATGCCGCCCAGCAGCATCTGTAAATATTCAATTTATGTTCCACTGAGCTCGCAGGCGTTTAAAAGAAATCTGCATGTAACCTGTGAGTCTTCAGTTTCAATATTTCACCCCAAGCAGCAATCCGGGTTTTAATCTGCGTCTGCCTCTTGAGGAGTCTTTGTAGAGGGATTAAAGACGCACAAAAGCAGCACCGAGGAGGCCATGTTGAAATACTAATTGCACATTTTGTTTGGGTTTTTTAGATCGCCGTGGCTGCATCCGGTGGGAGAATTACGGTGGGTGGGAGGTGTTTGTTTACATGTCATTTTCCCACCTGTTTCGCGAAGCTCTCAGCGCATGTTGAATTGATCGATCTTCCTTTTACACACAGCCGGTTCCTCCTTTTTTTTTTTCTCCACTCACTTCTTCTGTCTGTCTTGTTTTTGCCATGCTGCTTCCCTCCCTAAACTCAAGCCTTTTTTTTTTTCCTTTTTTTTGTCTTTCTGGATGAATATTTCCACCTCTCTGTTTCTCTCAGTGTCTTGCTGTGCTAATTTCTCTCTCTAGCTGTCAGTGATTCTGCAGCTCATGCCGTCTCTGCCTCTCTCTTTGCATGTCTCTTTCTGGTTCCTTCCTTCTCTTACTCCCTTATTATCCCTCTCTCTCTGCTGTCACTGCCTCCCAGGACCTCATTTTAACACCCTCTCTCAGCTTCTTTCTCTCTTTCCCCCTCCTTCCCGGGTCCTCGCCTTCCATTTCTTTCTTCTTGCATCTCGCACCGAATCCATCCCCTCGCTGCCTCCCTGCTTCTCTTCAAAGCAGCTCACACTGGGCTTGAAAATCCTGCGGCACACACCTCCTCCAGGTGCGGATTGTTTTTAACGAATCCAAGGCTGAGGACTGACACAGTGATAAATTCACATATGCACACCAGACTGCACCACTACCTGGCTTCAGGAACACACACACTAATTCCTGTGCACACTGCAGAAACTCACAACACTCACAGGTGGCTTTGGGAAATCTTGAGAGATTTTTTTTTTTTGCCAAATTGAAGTGATTCTGTGCAGATTGTCTCTCTTCTCGGTTTTTGGCTGCCTTTAAGAAACTCCAGGAACAGTTTTGAGAAGTTTTCAAAGAATATTATGGGACTTGTTCTCAAAATTTGAAACCTGCCAAATGTAAAGTTACAGTTTGGGGTACAGAGCAGTGAGACAGTTCTAGGAAGTTTGAACAGACTGTGACAGATTGACAAGGAGGCCTGGATTTGTTGCTGAAGCAATGTTGATTGAATATTAAGTTTTCTGACACCGGCAAGCTGCTATCACGTGTATCTGCTAAGAGGGGAATGTTTCCAAAGTGCTCACTTTCAATCAGAGTGTGATGGGTGCACAAAAAAAGATCTGGGGGTTCAAAATGCTCCTAAATCAAATGTCATGTGGAATCTTCAAACCACCATTGGAGAACGGAGTCTGCCAAAGGTGTTTATCATGGGCTCTGTGATGGTTGAATATTTACACTAATTTCATGTTTTAATGAGCGAGTGGATTTTTCAATATTTTCAATAATAACCTCATCAACAAAACTCATTAAACAATCTTTAATGAGCTGGACTGATTGAACTTTTTCTTTTGAAAGACATCATCACACTCAGTATTATCTTTATACGACTTTATATATTTCAAGAGGGAATCTTTAATGATAAGCAAACGGTTGAGGTTGTTTTTAAGTCAAAAAAAAAAATTTTCAGTGTAAAGGTTCTATACCTTCAGTTTCTTCATTTGGGGTTTTGTCTGATTTTTGGACAGTTAAATGAAAAGAAGACTTCACCTCAGAATCTTTCTCATTGTATTTAAAATGTCTCTGTGTTTTCTTAAGTGTTTCTCCAGTTTAGCCTGAAGAGTATCTCGATATATTCACAGAAAAATTATAAAAACATACTCATACTAATTGAAGCTTTGGTCTAATTTTAGACACAAAATCTTGGTATTAGAGTCGCTATATCAAACAAAGAATGTGTGACATTTGACACATAATTCAGCAGAAATCAAGTATATCCTATGTTAATGACTTTGACTCATTACTGTCTACAATGAGTGAGAAGTGTGAGTCCCGCAAGCTGTACTGTTGTCGGGCCATGTTCACATGATGTTTACATGGAGGGGACAGCCTTACGTATTAAGCAGTATCAGTCAAGAACGAGAGAAAAGAAGAATAACATACTGTAGCCGACGCACGGCTTATTTTGATGTCACTTAAGTGTCTTTAGACCACGGTCATGATGTGTTACTTTATGTGCAATGTGAAGCTATGAGGTAGCTAAAGTGTGCTAACATTAGCCTGCTAACACAAAAATGCAGGACACGGGCAATTGCAGCTCGAGCTGTTCGCCCGCTTGTACTTAATGGTGCTTAATTATTGCGTGCTCTGATTCATAACTCATTTGTGTGACCGCGAGTAGAGAGGGGTTAGAGGTGTGCTGCAGTTTATTTTGGTTTCATGCTGGTGCTCAAGGGCGACATCTACTGGATCAAAAAGTCGCACATTCTTCCTTTAAGAGTTTGAGACATGATCAATATTATACATGTTATTTTATTTTTTTACTTTTTCTACTTCATTGTCCAGAGTCAGATGTATAAAAATCATTTTTCTCTTAAACAGGACACTTTTTCAAATAAGCTGTGGGTTTTAGCAAACAGTGGGTTTGCACAGGGATTAAATTGTGTTTTTGTGGGGGACTATTTTCAGCAGAGGATTTGGGCACACTAACTAAAATACATCCACGGTATTTATGGCACCAGAATTGTGTATGTGTGTGTGGGATTGAGTCAAAATAAATGACAGTGTTTGTGTGTTTGTACTCACAAACAAAAACCTAGTGCGATGTTCATTAGAATGTTTCCTTTAAAGAACCCTTCAGCACACTTAAATAAGATATATATACTCAGGGCTTTGGCAACATGTTACTATGATCAATCCATGAATGTTATTCATGGAAATGATTGACACTGAAGATGAAGAGCATCAGCAGACGTAAAGAGCAGTCTCATCATAATGCACAAACATGTTCTGGATTTACCGGCTCATATACATTGGTGCAAGCAGGCACTTTGCTCTTGAATCCCTGTGAAGTGCATATTACCCAGCATACACACCATGAAGACACACTGTGGTGACTGACATCTCACGGATAGAGGTGGCTGACAGCATTAATGGAGACACGCATGTGTTTGTATTGAAGTGTCGGAGGTTCTTCTGCAGGGCTCACTTGAAATGAAAACATCTTATCTCAGACATGCCTCCCCCCACCCCCTGGGACCCTCCTACACCCTATTAGGTCTAGATTACATGTGTGTGCATTCCCTCTCCTCACTTCAACTTCCTCCTCACACAGACTTGTCTGTATTTTAACAAGCTACGCTGGTAATAAACGGGTGTCAGCACACGTCTCCCCACACACACACACACACACACACACACACACACATCTTCATAAGAATGTGATCATTGGAGATGACAGGCAGCTTAGGGAATGACCATTTGAAATTGAAATCATCTCGTATTACACTGACGGGAACTATTAGCAGGCTGAACTCTGAACACAGCGTCATTGATCTCCCTGCACATGCAAATTCACTGTCTGAAAAAAATAAAGAAATCCCTTTTAGCTGAGAGCAGCAGTCAAAACAGCCCCACAACTCGGGTCACAACATTTTACTCTGAAGGTTGCTCTCAGCTGCTGCAGACATTTGCATTTGGATGCATCACGCTTTGATTGAGTTTTCGTACGGGTTTTTTTTCGTTGTGTACACAGATGGAAATATTTCTGAAAAAAAAAAACCAAGAGGCCCGTTTGAAGTGAATGGAGCAGAAAATTCATTTGTCAGACACCCTTCACAACTCCCTGATGGAGTCAAATGACGAGACGAGGTGAGATGAATGTAGATTAAAAAACCCGGATGACAGGCATCTGAGACGTGAGTCATGAAGAATCTTTCACTTCAGTACAGTGTCTTTGTGTTCATGCAGCTAATGTTAGGTCAATGGGCTTATAGGCAACATGAAGATAGCTAAAAAAAAACTAAAAAAGGTGCCAACGTCAGCAGAGTCATCACCTCTCCTCCCACTCATCATCTGCTCCTCTCCTCTCCTGTTCCCTTTATCTAGTCGACGTTTCTCTCCTGATGTCCAAATGACCCCTCCTTCTCTCCTCTTCCTCTCCTCGTGCATCCAATTTGTTTTCTCATTTGGATCTTAATCTTTATCTCTTCCTCTGTCAGGTCAGCCGTGTAAGTGATCTGTTTTAATTTCCTTCCTCAGACATTCTTACTTTGGAGATGATCGTTATTATGTCCTTCGTTTTGACTTCACTGTATTTTGATTGTATGACTTTTCTATTTAGGGATTGAGACAAAGACCAAGGCAGGATGCGACCGAGAAAAGACCAAGACCATAAATATCAATGAAAAATCATCATCTTGTGTGCAGGGGGCGTGAAACTTATTAAAACCTTCACATCAGGAAGGTTGCGTCCGTAACCAGGGAGGGGGGACCAAACTACAAATGAATTGAAGTTATTCATTTTCTTAGAATGTTTTTTTTTCCTTAGAATCAGAGTAATGACATGAGAAAGAAGCCTATCACTGGTGGTCTTGGTCCGCCCAGTCTGAGACCGAGTCAAGCCCGAGTAAAAATGCTTTCGATTCAGAAACGAGACCAAAAGGTTGTCACTCCAACACAGCCGTGTAATAAAACTCCCTCTCTCCCCTGTCGTCTCTCCCTCACCTTGTTGAGCGTGATGACCGCCTCCTGGTTCACCCCCGTGATGTTGAACGTGTCCCCCGTTTCCCCCTCCAGGATGGTATAGTCCAGCCTGGCGTTCTCTCCGAGATCAGCATCAGTTGCCGAGATACGGCCTATCTCCGCCCCGGGGATGGCCAGCTCAGAAACAGAGAAGGACCACATACCTGAGGGAGAGAAATGTGACACATTAGAGAGGCAGTCTTTGTCATTTCATGCGCTGATACACCTGATTTGTCGCTTAAACATTTAAATCTGTCTTTGGAGCTGTTTTCAAATTGCTGTTCCCCACGTGTGCTTAGCCAATATTTACAATATTTCATTCAGATAAGGCGGCTTTTAATTTAAAAGAGGATGAAAGAGAGGGATGAAAGAAGAGAGGAGGCAGAGTGTGGGTGTTATTAAAAGCCAGGTAAAATATGGCCTGAAAACCTGCTGTTAAGAAAAAAAATAATGAAAAGAAGCTGGGATTTTAAAAAAACAAAAAAAACAGAAAGAACAAAGCAGATAAAGAAAAAGTAAAGATTACAGGGAAGAAAGCAGCTTCGTCTCCTGAAAACGTTTCAACTTGATAAAAGGAGCTAACTCCTCATCACAAACATCCACTTTTACTCTCTGAGTCATTCCTTTCTCCCTCAAACTAACAAGGATTAAGCCAGATAACAGCCTCTTACATGTTTTAAATAGCTCATTATTTCAGTCACTCTGCTGGCTGTGCAGTTTGTATCATTGTTACACACATTATGTGACTGTTACGAGTCACCTGCTGCACCTACACTGTAAAACACAGAGCAGCAGACACAGCGTGGAACATCTGTGAAGTGGCATTAAACGCAAAACAAACATAAATTTACATTTTCACCCACCACTTTAAAGTCAGCTGTACACACAAAATAAAGACACACACACACACACGCTCAACCAGCTGCACTGACAAGAAGAGGTATAGTATAAAAGGTAAGATATCACTGTTTAGGCTGGTGAGCACACAACTGACAGACTCATTCACACACAGCTGTTATCTGTGAAGTGAGACAGACACACCTGTAAATGTGAGCCAAGAACAACAATCACACAAACACATGTTGGTGGCAGAGGGAAAGATAGGCAGCGCTTCAACATGACAATATCTGGACCAACACACAGACTGTAAACACTGATGATGTCAGAGACCGGGAGGGAGCTGTTTTCACTTCAACAGCAGCGTTTAATCATCACAAAGTCACCGGCAGTATAGATGTCCAAGTAGTACGCTCTGATGATTTGTTATTGAATAAAAAAAACATTTGACTTGTCATTCCAACAAGTCCTCCAAACATATGTGACCAAAACAAACATGATTCTTTTTTTTTTAACTGATCCGTCATTATGTTAAAGTTTAGCTATGCAGCAGAAAGCAACCGTCATGATTTGTGTTGATTCTGATGCCCCCTGTGGACAGAGTTGATACACCTGTGGTATTTATATTAAGAATCAGGATATTTTGTTATCGAGGTAAAATATGGGTTCGCTCTAAGTTTTCAGTATGAAGGTGTAGATCACCATGGTAACATGTTCAGGATAAGAGATAATCCTTCGGAAAAGTCCACACACGTTTATTTGATTAGCATGTTTAAAAGACCCTCAGCTGACTGAAGTGCTTTACAGACAAGGCTTAGAAACAACAACAACAACAACAAAGAAAGAAAGAAAGAAATAAATTGGATTTGTTTTAACTTATTTCAAAGGACAGGTTAAAAAAAGGTGGGTTTTGAGTTTTGATTTGAATGAATTTAATAGGTTAGCGCCTCTGATAAGGGAGGAAATTGATTCCACAGACTGAGAAGGTATGGTCGCCCCTGAGTTTCCACTGCGCTCGAGGGACGATAAGGAGAGACTGCTAAGACGACCTGAGTGATCTTTTTCTTCTTCAAAGTTATTTGTGTTGAATTTTAGATAATTACACACATTAACACAAACAGATCCAACCCCAATACAATCCCCCCACCCCTTGCTGTCACTCACGTATAAAGACTCCTTCACTACCTTGCCATATTCTGTAGACGGTTAAAATGAAAGAATAGTTGTTGAGGCACTTGGTGAAAAATAAATAAAATAAACATAAATATACACAATTAAGTATTAATAATAATATTCTGATGTATAGGTAAGGTGGAATGAAAATAAATAAATTAATAATTAAAATTAAAAATAAATTTTAAAAAAGCCAGAAGCAGCATTACCAGGTCAGTAGATAGAATTTGTCAAGGGTCAAGGCAAAGCAAATTCAGTAATACTTCCTGTACATGTGTGGAGGGTTTGCCAAAGAATGTCAGGAACAATCTCCAGATTTCATTGAATTTCTTTTCAGAACCAAGCAGTGTGCATCTGATTTTCTCAAGTTTTAGGTTATTAAGTACATCCCTTATCCAATGAGAAATTGAAGGTGGGGCAGTATCCTTCCACCTCAGGAGTATCAGGCGGCGAGCCAAAAGAGTGGTAAAAGCTACAACTCTTTTCCCTCTGATTGGTAGCTGCGTCCCCTCTGGAACTACTCCAAAAAGAGACATAAAGGGGTCTGGGTCAATTCTAATCGTAGAGAGGGCTTTGGAAATAGCTTTCCAGAACCCCTCTAAGTTGGGCATAACCAAAACATGTGGATCAATGTTGCATCCACAGTCTTACATCGGTCACATGTACGATTTATTTTTGGATACATTCTAGCTAATTTGGATTTAGGAAGGTGTGCACGGTGCACGACTTTAAACTGAAGCAAAAAGTGTCGGGCGCACATTGAGGAGGAATGAATTGTTTTCAAAATCCTAGCCCAGTCTCTCTCATCAATTGTTGTTTCTAGGTCTCGCTCCCATGCATTCATAATATCAGATATGGAAGAGTTCCAGTATAGATGTAATTGCTCCCTTGTCTGCAAGGTTTACGAGACATAATGTTATTTATTATATTATTGGGAGGCTTTTGGGGAAATTGTGACAAAGAGCCTTTAATATAATGCCTAATCTGTAAATATCTATAAAAGTGTGAGCCTGGTATATTATTTTTTTTGGATAACTGTTCAAAAGAAGCAAATGTATCATTAATAAAAAAGATTATTGAAACTCTTCAGGCCTCTCTCATGCCAAATGTGGAATGACACATCCTGCATTGAAGGTGAGAAGAGATGGTTCAAAGCTATTGGGCTAGAAAGGCACATATTGGGTAGATTAAAATGTTTCCTGAACTGTGACTACATTTTTAGTGTATGACTGATTACAGGGGAGGTGATGGACGTGGTCATCGGTAAGGGAAGTGACGAACCAACTAGGGCCAGCAAAGAAACAGAGCCACAGAGATTGAGCTCCAACTTTACTCAGGTTGGACAATTATTGTCCAAATGATGACATGTCCAGTAAGATATACACTGCAAATTTGACGCCCAGTAATCGTATCGAAAATTTGGGCAAGGCCATACCTCCTTCATGTTTCGATCTTTGTAGGTAATTTTTGCGCAGACG
This sequence comes from Labrus bergylta, assembly GCF_963930695.1. Taxonomy (NCBI): domain Eukaryota; kingdom Metazoa; phylum Chordata; class Actinopteri; order Labriformes; family Labridae; genus Labrus; species Labrus bergylta. Next base: position 13,007,226 of record NC_089198.1, read on the forward strand.
AGGCCGTTTGCCATTCCATAAGTATGATGATATTACTGAATCCAACCTTTTGAAGAAAGTACCAGGAACAAATACAGGTAAACATTGGAACATATATAGATACTTGGAAGTACAGTCATTTTTATTGTGTTGACTCTGCCAATAAGCAACAGGAAGGCCAATTAGACAAATCTTGTTTTGTTTGTGTCAGCAGTTTTGCAAAGTTATGCTTATGGAGGTCCGTAAAATTCCTTGTCACCGTGATACCAAGATAATTAAAGCTATCTGATGTTATTTTAAGAGGCAACCTGATGTTCTCAAATAATGCCAGATCCACATTTAGTGGGAAAACCTCACTTTTATGTAGATTTAGCTTGTAGCCTGATATCTTCCCAAACTGCTCTAATAGATTAAGAGTTGAAGGGATCGTGGTTTCTGCATGAGACATATGCAGGAGGAGGTCGTCAGCATACAGTGATACATTGTGTTCTATGCCCCCTCTTACTATACCTGGTATAGAGTTATTGGTTCTTATGGCCTGAGCCAGGGGCTCAATGACCTGAGTGATCTTTTTTTGGTGTAAGGGATTAATAATTCTGATAAAAGAGGCCCTGTGTCCACCTAGCGTTTTTTTTCCGGGCAGAAAAGCGATGGCTGTGCGCTTGTGAGTGCTCGCATTGAGCGTTTGTTGCGCTGAGATGAAAAGCGCTGCACGCCCGTCCTGTCTCATGGCAACAGTCTGTTGACAACGGCCGCTGACACTGCCCCCGTTACTTTTTGCTCAATTTGTTCAATATTTGAGATCGTTTATTTTCCTGATCAGACACGGAGCAAAGAGGATGTGGGTACAAGATACGATCCAACGGCGACAGGGCTTTTCATACATTTTGAAAAGAGCGCCGGTGATGTCAACAGCGCCTTTCGGAAAAGTTGAAAGATTTTTAAACTTGAACGCTTGGAGCAGATGCACAGAAAAGGTGGAGCGCTCATAAAAAAATATGCTGGGCGCTGCACTCTTTTTCCAGACGGCCGCTTCCTGCTACGATCGCTCTCTGCTCATTGAAAACAATGAAATGCAATCAGAAAAAAGCTCTAGGTGGACACAGGGCCTAAGAGGGGGCTAAACAATTCAGAAACTGATGTGTATGATTGTGTGTTTTCATTTTATGATTTTTTTTCTCTTGAAGTGTTGATGCTGCGGGCGGATTATTTTGAAGTCCTGATCCAAAACACGTCCAGTTAGACTCTGATTGAGAACTGCTGCTCTGATAACATCTGCTGTCTGTACCACCTGTGTACACAGACTGGAAGCTATAACACCAACTAACTATTAATATGTGGGCTGAAAGATACTTCACATCTGCTTCTTAACCCGTGAATTCGGCGAGACTATTTGAGTAGAATGTGTTAATCACTAAAACGACGACGCAGATCTGGAGAAAATGAAGGCAAACTGGTGATTGAAGTCCAATCATCTGAATCGTGTTCCTGCCATCCATGATTCATTTGACTTTTTCCGCAGAAATGAACCCTGCAAATTCTCCCTGATGAAATAAACCCATGTATTGAGGACATCCTTCAGTTAGATGAGCTGTTTAATGTGTTTCATACTAAAAAGGATCAGATGATGGAAGAATATTTTTTGATTACATGCATGGAAAATTGGACACCATGGCACTAAGATGAATTCAAATTGCAGGGAGGGAAAAATTGAGTAACTCGGTCTTTTCTCTCTTTCCAAGCTGACGCACTCTTATCTAATTAAGAATCACCATGTTATTGCTCCCATAATGAAGTCGGTATATTTGCATTGCATCAGCTGGGATGGATTTGGTCGGATTATACAAATTCCTTCTCAATCAAAATGGAACCTATTAGTTTCACTTTTTCAATAATCTGCCTTTTAAAATTGAGATGTTTCATCACTATGATCACCTGACTGCCCTTTTTTCCAGTTTTACTTAATGTTAGAAATTATCTTCGACGAAAAAAACTGAATTATCTAAGTATACGTGTTTTCTATCTGTAGATGCTGCTATAATAGCTGTGAGAATGATTTCTCAAAAAAGATCACAGAACATTTCAACTTGTGTTAAGTTTTCCAACTTCCAAAGATGGCTGATTTAAAATAAAGACCATGAGTCAAAAGGAAAAAAGGCCTTACAATTAAACTGCCCAAAATCTAAATAAGTAAGATGTGGCAAAGAAAAGTGGTTTCATACAGTAGAGCAGTGGTTACAGCCAGTACGTCTTTGCTTATCATCCCAGTCCGTGCAGCACCTGAGGAATTTTCAGTATGCCGCAGATTATTTATTTATTTTTCTGTTCTGGCAACCGAGCGGCTTCTGGCAACCGAGCGGCACCTGACAATGTAGACTAGCTGTGCACGGGTCTTTGAAGTACAAGTTAATTTGACTGTAAAAGTGTTTTTGTTTTGAATGAATATTTCTTTCAACTAATCTTAAATTCAATCCATTAAAAATGTGCAGGCAGTTCAGACACTTTTTTTAAAAGTTAAAACAGCTATTTATTTTTTTACAGTGTACTGTATGTATTTTTGGCTGCTTATACCAGCAGTGTGAAGGCTCTGACCTGTGAACATGTACGCCGAAATGACAGAAAAGCCGTCACATACTGCCACCTATGTAGAAAGAGGTCAGCATGAAGCTTACTTCTGGCTATATATTTAAATGGCCCTTAAAGGCTAATCAACAGACCCAATTACCACACGCTGCTCTCAAGTGGGCTTTTTTCGACTTAACTTCATTTAGCTCCAGATGCACATGCTTCCTCCTCGTCCTCTTATGTTTTTCCTCCAGGTGCTGAAAGCTCTCAAGGCGCGTCTCCTGCTGCTTTAAGTGCAATGTACAGGATGTAACGGCGTCAGCACTTACCATAACTTACACACTAAGCAGCTACTTTCTTTAAAAAAACAGAAGAAGAAGAAGAAGAAGCAATAGGAGCTAACTTTAAAGTACTTCAGTCCCTGAGCACCGTTGAACTCCCACAATGCTGCTCTGCATGCAGAGAAACGCATGATTTATTATTCACTCAGACTGAATGTTAATGCGTTATTATTATCGCTCTCTGAGAATACTTACTAATACTCCATTATTTTATTTCTCTTTAAATCGCTGAAACCGTCAGCTTCTCTGCATTTTTGGACTTTTAGAAACAGCATTAATTAGCTGCAGTTCCCGATAGCAATCATCGACACGGAATGATACTTTTTAGTTTGATCAACCCACTGAATTGCAAATCATTTCAAGTCAGTGAAAGACAAATTTCTGTCTAACTCTGTCTCATTAGACCCACATTTACATTTAATTTCAGGAAAATTGTTTGGAGGGAAATGGGATGCAGCCTGGACTTTGTTTTACCAACATCATAAGGAAACGTTAATTAAAGAATCTGCTGAGTTTGAAAATGTTTATACTTCCAAGTAATGATTTTTTTTTTTTAAAGATTTATTTATGCGTCTTCAGCTCTGAAGGTTGGGGTTTGAAAAAGTTGATGGTCATGAAGGTGATTTATTTCAAACATTCTACTTTTTCTTTTCTTCACGCAACTTTTTCTATTAGATTTGACTTTCCTAAAGAAGAAAGCACAGACAACAGTGGTTACCTGCACTTTATTTTTAGAGCTAACACCAGCATGATTCCAGCGTGCTGGTTTGTTCACAAAAGGCTCTTTCTTCAACAAAGCTCATTATGAAGCGAGGACTGTGTTTAACATCAGGGCTGCTCTAACAAGTGTCAGACATGTGCCTCCGTTTCAACCATTTCAAACATCCCTAAACCTGAAATGGAGAAAGATTCAGCAGATTCTATTCTTTTTTTTTGCCTTTAATTGACAGGACAGTGGATAGAGTAGGAAATCGGGGAGAGAGAGATTGGGGAAAGACATGCAGGGGAGGAGCCACAGGCCGGACTTGAACCTGGACCATCCGTTTTTAGGATTATAGCCTCCTACACCTGGTGCGACCTGACTAGGCCATCTGCGCCCCATTCATTCTGTTTAAGCATGAAAAACAAGCGAATACTGGAACTAAGTGGATGAACTAGAGCAAATCTAAGTCAATAATATGTTTTGATTACAAATATAATCAGTGATTCATACTTCAAAATGAATTTATTTTGTTATCATTGTTTAAGTTGTAAAAGAAGCAGGAAATGGTCATTTGCTGCTGTTCCTTCAACGTCTTTTCATTGTGTGAATGTGCTGCTGTATGGAGAGGATGACAGTCACATTTTCTGCATCACTGAGAAGTGTTGCACACAGTTTGTTTACTGTATGTGCACAGATTTCCATCCATCCATCTATTATCCATATCGCTTTTCCCATTCGGGGTAGCGAGGGGCGGGATCCCAGCTGTCATTGGGTGAGAGGCGGGGTTACTCCCTGGACTGGTTGCCAGGCAACCACAGGAATAATTACTGAAACACCTAGGCTCTAATGTCGAATTGAAGCTGAAACTCTGAACCTGCCTGGTCCAGATCAAGTTCTTGAACTTGTAAACAACTAACTGGAACGCAGCCATCATGCTTGCCCTTAAAAGCATAATTAACAAAACCACTTAGTTGTTAATAAAGTATTTTACTATAAAAAAAGAGGCGTTTCATGTATTTCTTACCAAAACTTAAGAAATTAAGAAACAAGAATTTAAAAAACAAAGGAAAGGAGAGATAGTGTGACATTTTTGGAAAGTCTGATTTGAAGTTAAGGGTTGAAGTTGAAATAAAAGAAAGAGAAAGAAACAAGAGAGACTGTGATAATACTAAAATATTCAAATATTGCTACCAAAGGTAAAACTATCCCTTTTTATATAATCACATGTTGGATAGTTTGCTTCAAATAGTGTGAATACAGTTTGAATTTGTCCTTACACAGTCTAAGGTGACAGTGCACAAAGCCAGCTCGTTAAATAGACTGTTTAGTCGGTTTGGTTTGGTTTGGAAGAACTTGACTGGCCTGTTCAAAGCCCTGATTTCATATCCCTCCAACACCTTTTGAACAAATCAAACAGACACAGAGGGCCAGGTCTTATAGTGAAGCATCAGAGTTTGACCTCAGTGATTCTCCTGTGGCTGGATGGCACCAAATCCCTGGAGCCACGTTCCAGATTTCAGACATTACCTATGGGTGTGAGACTCCTCCTTCAACACGTCTCAGATAAAACATGTAAAATCGTGGTGCATTGTATATGTAAATATATTCTGCTGACGACTTTGCCGATGCCCACGTTCCCCTGTAGGTTTCAGCCCACGGAAAGGGACAGCATGTGCCAGTGAATCAACACTAAATGCCAGTTTATGCGGTGTGACTCCCATGCCTACCATCTGGGAGCGACACAGCACACCAGAAGGCTGAGATGAACACAACTCCAACACGGAGAAGGATGTTGCTAATGAGACAGCAAATTAGGAAAGTTATTTACAAGTCAGAGACTGCAGTTTCTATTGATCTGTGCCATTGTACGTTGGAGCGCGGCAACGCACGCCTACGCCAAACACTACAGCCGCTGTCATGGGTTTACTCTCTCCTTCTCCTTCTCTTTCTCAGCAACATGCACACATGCACACAGAAAAGTACTCCAGCTGCACACTCTCTCATACACACTTGTCACACCCAGGGAGCGCTCGCGAGGAGAGTGACAAAGAGGGTGTGATGCCGGCAAAGTAGGCTAGACCTAGTCATTATCAGCTTTCTGCTCACATGGGAGAGCAGCTGGCAACACAAGTCGTACATCATTTCCACCTGTGATGGACCAGGGGGAGGGAGGGAAAGTAAAAAAAAGAGCAGTTATCCAGCAGGAGACAGGGAAGGGGAGGGAGAAAAGTGAAAAGGTGAGTGGCAGGGGTGAGATTCCGAGCTCATTCTGCAGCCTCCAAAAGAAGCACAGGTCCCTGATTAAATCACAGATCTGGTGAGAATAGGGACTGGCTAGGATCTGTCTTCTCTCTTTGTCACACAGGTAAAGCTATTAAAGTGGGCTGAGGGGAAACAGCATGGGCAGGCTGCTTCAATACTTCATGTCTCTCTAATATAGGCGCTCCCCGCTGAGCCGGCCATAATTGTGCTACAGAGAAAAGATGGAAATCCCTCCTGTGCTGTATTTTGGGCAGTGTTTCACAAGAAGACACTCTGCTCACTTCTCAGTCTCACCTGTTGTCCACGTTAAGGTGTTCTGGTTCCCCATGGCTGTTGTGAAATGCCAGTCCACAGAGGGACGCTGCTATTGGTTAGGGACTTCATGTTTTTGAGGCTGAATGGAGGACTCAGGCCATGCTGGTAAGGATTTGGAGATAACAGATGGCATGTGTAAATCTGGGAGGATTTAGTTTGATCATAGTCTGTGAGAAAGGAACATCATCCTTTTGTTTGGAAACCCCCATATTGAAGTCTCGATTTCGCCATTTCAGCCGTTGCTATCTCGTAGTTTGGAAGCCAGAAGTGACCTTTAATCGGACCAAAGGAAGGATATGCAGAGTAATGTCTTTACTGTTTGACAGCTACATGTCCATTACAGGTAACCATGCACTGCTGTATCCTAAAGCAACTAGCAGCCTGTTGCAGACCGAATATATAGTTGAATTTAACGTAAATCCGAGCTTTGACAAGGGAAATAGCCAATCATAGTTCACATGTGTGTGTCCCCCGTAATATTTTCAGTCTATGGTGCTGGACTTTAGGGTTGAAGCTTGCTTGGGCACGGTACGGATGGCCAGTGTGAACGCGCCCTTGCTGTCCATGAATACCGACTATAAGTTGAAGGACGTGATTTTTGTGGGCTGACGCATTTGGTTTGTTGTTGTAGTGCAGCTTACAACGTGGTCAAACAAGTCATCTGTCAACTGAAGTTAAACATTCTGTAGTTGAAATACGGACTGTAAATAATGACCATCAGAGGAAGAGGAAGTCTTTAACCAAAAACACTTATCCAAGTAACTTCTGAATATACTGGAAGCCCCAAAAATTGTCCTTTGCCCCATGAGGCTAAATCCTCGTCAGACAATGTATTGTACTGTGAAAAAAAGTCTAAGGTTAAATCAAGCAAGTAGTGGCTAATTTTCCTATCCCAACTTCTTTTAACCATCGGACATACCTCCCAGCTAGCTGTTAGAAATAATACCGGTTTAGTGCACAGTCTGGAAGTTTGACACAGGTTTTAGAGGGCTGGAAAAGAGCTGAATTTGACAAACTGCAAGATGGAGAGGTGAGGGAGGCTGAATGTGATCTGAAAGAAAAGGTAAGGACTGTAAAGGACAAATAAATGTTAAATGATATATGCAACATGACAGGGAAAGAGAGATTGGCAAGAGAGAAATATACAGAGTAAAAAACCCAGAGGGAACTACTTTTTGAAGAAAAGAGCGGACCGGGTCTGTGATATAAATTATTCGGAGAGTAAAGGAGGCGACGAGGTTTGAAGTGTGGAAATTAAAAAAACTAAAGCTATGTGACTGTGGTACATTTTTATCTGAGGCTGGGGCAGAATGTTTCTCATGAAGCTGCTGGTGGTAGAACGCATCCAGTTAGGGGAGTCATTAAAAAAATGTCTAGCTGGCTAAAGCGCGAGCACTGGTTTTGAAAATAGCCTGAATAAAATCTGCATCCGTTTAGGGGCGGGAGTCCATTGCACACAGGCACTTGTACTCAAGAGGGCTTAAGGGAAAAGGCCAGGGAGACGGGAAAGGGAGGATCAAGACGGGGAGAGTGCGATTTGAGGAATCATCCGGGGATGTAAGAGATGGAGCGAGGGGGTGATAGCCAAGGCACAAATGAAGAGATGAAAACAGCAGCTTTTTGCTGTTGAGACAGAATTTTTATTCTTGCCAAGCCACTACGGGGTTAAATTAGACTGCACGCAATGAGAGTGAAAGTAACAGTGACGCCCTCTATCAGGGTGCTAATGGAGTTAATAATGAAAACGTGTGGATGTGCATGGCAGGCGTATAAAACACTGCATGTTGCCATTTAACGTGCGCGCACAGATAGGCCATTAGCCCTTACAGAGCTCTGTTTTAATGCTGCATAGAGTAGGAGGAAAATGCCTGAGTGTGTGTGTGTGTGTGTGTGTGTGTGTGTGTGTGTGTGTGTGTGTCCATTAGTCCATTAGCTTGTGGATACTTGTACTTGCATGCTGCCGTGGGCACACTCAGGTACCTAAGTGCAAACAGTGCTAAACAATGTTGAACTATTAGCCACCCAGCGTCAAACCTGAATCACAGGTGGTTCCTTTAAGGGCAGTATAACTAAATCTGAAGAGCACTCATAACTTAGATAATGGAGCTTTTTTAATCCCCCTTATTGAAATATTCTTAGATGTCTGCTAGCAGCGAGGTTATGAAGAGGGCTCGAGCACCAACTTCAGTCTTCTCACGATATCAAGAGGCTAAAAAGCTTTACATCGATTCCCAGTGCAGCATGCAAAATGATAAAACGACCAAGTGGCTGGATGGCTGACTACTCGGAGGGTTAGTGCAGATCGGGTCTGGCGAAAAAACTGGCTTCGATTGCTGCAGACATTCGCCCTCCACCTGTGAGATATTGTGAGAGAAAGAGAGGAATGTAAAAGAAAAAACTGATAGAAAAGCGAAGCGGGGCTGAGAGTGAAAGAGGGAGGAGAAAGAGAGAGTGAGAGAGAGAGAGAGAGAGAGAGAGAGAGAGAGAGATGGGACTGAGAGCAATGTTTCCAGCAGTGATTTTACTGTCTATTGAAGCAGAAAGCACTGAACTTTAGATGAAATATTAATACGTAGCAAGAAAAACAGAGGGATGGAGAAAATAAAAGGATAAGCATGCTGGTATTAGCCACCTCCGTTTTAATTAGTTTCTCTTTTCATTTCATTTCCTCCGTCTCTTATTTGAGCTCTGAAGATGTGAAACTTAATTAGAAAATAACAATTATTGGAAATTATTGCCTATTACCTAATTGTTTAGGTTATCGGGTAATCATTATTACTCTTTGCAACTACAGCCCGGCATTAGAGCCTGATGAAATTAGTCAAACTGTTTCAGGATTCAAATGAAGGATTTTCCATCAGAATGTACCGGTGCAGAGCGGGCTAATTCAGCAGGTTTTATTAATATACATCGCCGAAGGCAAACTGCAAACCTGACGTGGACTTTCCTCGAGAGACAAGGAGCATCAATTTGTGACAACACTGAGAGTTTTTTTTTTTGTTGTTTTTAAGAAGGAGGAACTGGAGTGGAGGAGTTAAAAAGAATTAAACAGGATCTAAATTGAATATTCTTGCAGGCTAGTTTGTGCAAAGTGATTAACACTGATTGACTACATTATGTAATGCCAGAGGGTTTGGGAAATTCAATCAGAGCTGGTATTTATCAGGCAACTCAGATTCACTCCTAGGAATTGAGCTGAAATTCAACCTTGGACTAAAAATACTCACTAAAATGAAGAGACTGCGTGCTGTAAATAGCTCCTTTTAATACACATTGAAATAACCTGGGTAGCTACGTCATCTTCGTTATATAGCTCCTACTTCTCCTTTGTAGGGCTGCGGAGGTCTGGAGCCGATCACAGCTGCCGTTGTTACCACAAGGTAAACACATTTAACACATTCAGGCAACATCAAGTCATCAATGTTCCACCCTTCATGCCTTTGGACTGAGGGAGGAAACATGAAGCTTATGTCGGTACAAAGGAAGCTTTTTGATGACTTGACTGCTGTCCTTATTACATGATGATGACCTTGTAATCTCTGGCTGGATTATGGTCAAAGATGACAGTCGAAAGAGTGAATGAAACACAATGTATGTTCTACGCTGCAGATTAAAGGAGGCGGTTCAGGTGGAGTAGACAGTGTGAGACTCTCCCAGACCATTCGTGGACGTAGTTTCAGGGACATAAATCACTGGTTTCAGGAGTGTAAACTTCGGAAGCGCAACGATGGTTTTCACCATATTGGTAACTTTCAGTCAACCTGTTAACAGGCAAAGATCTGGAGCGGGGCCTCCTGACAAGCAGCCAATCAGGCATGCGCCTTATTATGAATAACTCTTGTCCTTTATCAAATCAAAACAGATTTGTTTTTTAACCCCACCCACCCACCCATCCAACTAACCCCTACCCCGTACAGTGTGTCTATGAAGACATGAGGTATTCAGACAAAAAATAATTTTCTGTAGCAGGCTGTGAACATGTTTATTTCTGCTGTCAAAATGGATATTTTATATGCGCTGCATGTGTATGTGACTTCATGCTGCAATATGTATCATTGCTGCCTCTGCTCTGTCGATGCTGCAGCTGCCCTGCATCGCACTGGGCCCGTTGTTTCAGCCTCACAACCAACATGGCATCCGTCTGCAGCCTGAAGTTACAGGAAGAGGGCTCAGATATTTTCCCATACATCCTTAATTTCTGCTTATCAAAACATGTGGATGTCGTACAGCGATTTTAAACTTGAGTTGTCTGACTAAATAGCAGCTTTTCTTCATTGTGTGTGTGGGAAATGTAATTATATCCGCATACTGTTTCCCCCTAGACGTATTTAGTGTTGCAAAATAGTTGTAAACGAACTTCATGTCTGGGGACAGGGCTGCACAGGGAGACATTTAATGACAATCTGTGAAGTCTTAACACATTTGACTCATTTGTGTGTTCATGTAGTTTCACTCTGCATACAATAGAGCCTCTTCTCACCTACATCTAACAACACACTCAGCAATGCCACCTGCAGCCGCTTACCTTTACAGGTGGTGCTTGAATTGATTTATTCTCAGCTTGTCTGACTGTTGAGAAGTGTAACACAACATTGTGAATATCTCTAAAATATAATGAAGCTTGTTAGGACTAAGTGGCAGTTAAATGAATGAATCTGCTCATTTTCTGAGAAACTACACGAGCAATTTAAGCTTAATTTTTTTTTCTGCAAAGCTCGAAGAAGCTTCTTAATTTTGCATGAGGTCTGTGTGTTTTTAGCCGAATGAGTTTGTGTTTTCTTTATCATCCCACACAAGAACAGGCAAAAAAAAGAAAATCAATTCATTTTTGCACATCCTGCATATCTCATAATGATCTCATCATTTAATATCCCTCCTCCCACCGAATGTGCCTGAGTTTCTCTGGATAAAGGCCATTCAGCTGGCTGCTCCTATCGAGTAACATCACTTACAGACCGCTCCTCACCTTCAGCACAGATAGAGAAGTCATTCACTCAGCGAGGAAAGCTGATGAAATGTTTTTTTTTTTCCCTAAATGAAAGTCAAACCAGGAATGGGTCACTCTCTCGTCTCAATTCTCTGTGAAGATTCGGAAATATAATTTCTCACTGTAAGACTAACTCTGAGACAAGATCCAATGACGTGTGAGATAAAAAAGGGAGATGATCTGTTAAATACGGAGAAGAAAATGTGTGACTGCAGAATTATGGAGAGATTACACCGATTACATTAATCAGATCTTCATAAAATAAGTGCAGTGTATTATATAAAGATAAGACGGTAATTGGTTGTTGCTGTACGCAGGAGAATTAAGCCCAACTGGTGTTTTACATCTTAAATCAGCTTTAATGGTGTCAGACGTTGATGACACTTTGAATATACATCCACACACTCTGTGATGAATAATTGTGCGTTTTGCATGAATGTATATAGATGTATTTGAAGCAGTTTTATGTGTAACAGATGACGCCCGGATCAAGCCTTCCCCTCTCTGCCGTGTTTTTGTGCAAAGCTTTGCACTCTGCATTCATGCTCCGCGGCCAAATGAGCCTGGTGAGAATTGAACTCATAATTGCAAGTGCAGCAGTTACAACGTTGCCAAAAACCACACGGGAGCCGTCGTACAGTCGATGAAAAACAATGACAGCGCAGGTGCACAGTTTCAAACGGAGAAAAACACCACTCACACAGAAAACATAGTCATAACATGTTCAATTGAAGCAACAGTGTGACCGTTTCCCCTCCATCACATCACCCCAACAATGAGGAGTTTATGAGCACTTTGTTTAATCCTCCTAGCAACTATAAACAATGTATTGGTTTCTTACTGCTGTCTGACACTGTTTTCCCCTGAAATCAAACTTTTCTCACAGTCCTTATGTCTAAACATGAAAGTTTTGGTCATTTACATCTGACAGGTCGCTTATCTGCAATCTATTTCAAGCAGCAGGGAGCCTCAGTTTCCCACAAGGCCTTGCAGGTTCCATTTCAGCATCCCAATTCTACGTTGGGAGTATTAGGAAACGATGAAGGAAAAAATCTGAGATTTCAAAAACAAAGTCTTAGCAATGAGAGCATTAAGTCTTCATTTTATGAGGAAGAAAGTTGTAATTTAACAAGAATTAAGTTGTGATTTTAGGCTGTGGTTAGCGTGTTGTTTGGGTATCAGAAGAGCAGCCAGCCCCTTGCGCTGAAATGAGGAACATGGAGCATCTAAGAAGTTCTACTTCAGTAGGAGACAGCTTTCACAAATCAATGAAAACTTAATCTTATGGCACATCAGCATGACATTGTCACACATATCAGGAATTGTCAAAGACTCTGCAGGAAACAGAGTCTACTTTGGAGAATGGCACCTTGGGCATTCTCGTAAAACAACTTTAATTTTGTGATATTATTATCAATGGGCCTATTTTAGCTGTGTGAAGCAACGCGTGGTGCAAGTTGATTTGGTGTGTCTAACTACAAACGTACATATTGCTATTTAAGCAACGCATAATCCGGGCGCTTAGCCAGGGGCAAGGTGAAAAGAGGCTGCAATAGCCAAGGAATCCCCATAGTCATAGGTTCCATATTAAAATGGCCATTTAAACAGCAGAAACACACAACACAAACAAGTTTACAGCCTGATATTAAAGGATCCTTCCTGAAAACAACATTTTTTATAACTCATCTCTTTTTTTTCATTCTGCTGAAGAGTTTTTCATACATTTGCATAATCATGATGGCCGCGGCTGGGTTGGTTGACAGGCAGATGTAAACCCCGCCTCAGCTAGGACTCTTTCCCGTCTTCAAGATTGATCTAAAGTTAGGTCAAGAATAGATCGCTAATTTCATAGGCCCTTAAAAATGCCTCTGCAGAAACCAAAAAGGGACTTCACTTATACTATAGTCATGTTTTATATAGTTTATGTTACCTATTAGTTCTGTTTAGGATGGAGAGGGGGGGGGGGGGGAGTCTCACAGCTGTCATTGGGCGAGAGGTGGGGTACTCCCTGGACAGGTCAACAGTCAATCAGGGGGTGACGCACAAACAGTGAGTGAGTAATTTAGAATGACCAATAAACCTAACGTTCATGTCTCTGGACTTGTGGGATGAAGTACACCACACACACACTTCATGCAGAAGAGCCGAGCCCTTGAATCCAGTTGGATAAGTCAGCACTCAAATTTACTCAGCACCCGCTCATCTCACAGAATAATCACCTGTTTACTCAATATGTGGAGGAATATTTATGACTGATAAGAAAGCTGTAAACTCAACGCGGCCCAGCCATCTCTTATGTTTAAGGGATGAGAGGGAAGAGGCTGAGGCGATTCATTTTGCACCCCCCGCGGCAGAGCAGTTTACCCACCGCAGCTTTTCTGACAGAGACAGTACAGTGGATGGATCTGCTGAGTGTGTGTCTCGAGGAAGATGACATGCTGGCCCATTTCCAGCTGTGTTTGGAGGAGAGAAGGGTCAAGAGTGCGGGGAGGGCAGCAGGAGGAGGCGGGCGAGGTCTCAGGGAGCATGTTCAGCTGTATCCTCAGAGGGGGTTAGGTGGGGGTTTTACATGTTCAGCCGAGTGGACATCAGTGTAGTTCGTCTGTGACAGGGGGATGAGGGACTTTAAGAGACTTTCAAAGAGTGTTCTTCTGTCCAACTTTTTCCCAAGGATCCACTTTCGTTTCAGTCTGAAACAGGAGTTGCACTCGTGTATACGAGAGGCAGGCTAAGTGAAAGAAAAAACAACAACAACAAAAAAAAAACCACCACCCAAACACACAGTGATGTGCGACAGCTCGCAATGGCCCGCCACACCCCGCTGAGGATGTGCTGCTCACAGTCCAGCGACTCCATTCATCAAGCCCGACAGAAAGAGAGAAAGCAAGTGCAAGGGGAAGAAAAGAGGAAGAGCAGAGAAGTAAACAGAGACTGAGAGGTGAAAGGTAACGTTGCAAGACAACAGAAAAAAAGGATTGAGTGCTCGGAGAACGACAGCAGGTAAAGGTAGGTAAGCATGAATCAGAGAGGAGGCGAGGAAGGAGTGATGGAAGGAGAGAGAGAAGGGGGTTTAGTCGCTGTCGGGAAGGTTCCCATTAACATGGAAATCACTTCCTCCTCCCCGGCTCTCCATGGCTCACTGATGGCTCGGCGGAAAGAGAATGGCTTTAGCTCGTATTATTCTGCGTGAGGGGGCACACTGCCAGGTCAGATGAAAAAGTAACGCGGAAAAATAAAAAAATTGTCGAGACAGTCTCTTTGCGCCCTGTCCCCCTGCCTTTCCTGGGTTGCGAGAAAAGGGTGATGGATTCACCTCATTTCTACAGAAACCACAGCTTTCATACGAGAATAAGAAAGCGGGAAGAGGCACAGAAACAACCCTGTTTGCGAGGGTTTAATAAAGTTTTAAATGTTCCTGTATTCTCTCTCTGTAATGGTAAGGGGAAACATGTAAGAACGGAAAAGTCTCTGAGTGTGGAGAATTTAAGACCCTCTTGGGCATCCATAAGACTGGATTGCCTGCATGTAGGTCTGCTGGAGAGGGTGATTACCGCACGAAGAATCTCTCCTCACAGGGTCTTATTGCTGCGCTGGAATTGTGGGAGAAAAGCTCATCAGGGGGGAAAAGCGCTGCCCGCAGATTACTCACAGGGGCCGCCAATTCGCTTTGGCTGCGAGGGCGGCGCCGAGCCTTCGCTTGTTTGTGCGTGAGGCGAACAAGAGAGAGCGAGAGAGGCAGGAGGACAGAAAAAGGCACTACCCACGAGGCCGACTGACCCTGCTACTTCAACACTCCCGCTGGACACACACACACACACACACACACACACACAAAACCACACACAAAAGAGTTAGTAGGCTGCAGCAGCATGCATACCCACGCGAGATAAAAGCCGAGAGGAATCTATCCAAGTAGAGCTCAGCATTGTGCCCTCATTGACTCCAGGGCTAAGGCTCTGCAACAGCTGGCTTATTTGTGCAGTGTGATACGAGGACTGAAACCCCAGAGCTGGATGCACGCGTAGATTTTTCATGTACTGTATGTATTTCACATGTGGGGCTATATGTTTTAGAGAGCAAGTGCATGCATCTCCAAGGGTTGTCTGTAAACATAAAGAAAACAGCCACAAACATCCATTATTAATCACAGAACAGAGCTGAATTTATCCTCCATACAGTACAGAGCACAAATAGGGCCACACCTCGATTGTGATGGGCTGAAAGTTTCAATTAACTCCTGAGAATAGGACACTTGTGGTTTAGTAGGCACTGAGCATTTATTGTAATGCACTGATTGTTGTGATTAAATATAAAAATAGAAATAAAAAGGCCTGCATGTACAAAAGAAAGCAGACCAGCTGTGTGCATCATGGCATCTAAATGCAAACATGCTTCCATCCATTTCCCAGCATCCCTTCAGCTCTGTGTGAGATGAAGTGATTCTCAGCTCGCCTGATTATCGCTGTTGCCGTTAAAGCCATTAGCTTTGCTCTCTCATTCCTCCATCTCTCTCTCCCTCCCTCTCTCCATCATGTCGTCTCCCTCCTCCCTCCTTCATGCTTTGCTGAACTTGCCCCCAGGACTCACTTTGCTTTCATGCATCCTAAAGAGTGCCTGCTTCACCTCTTTTATCGTGCCAGTCCAAACAAAGGGGGACGTCAGCAGTGTGGGTGGCGATCATTGGATGGGAGGACAGGACGTGGGTGGCCATGTTGGACTGGATTGGCCTGTGTGTGTGTCCCTTTAACTCTGACGAGCCCATTTACTGGCCCCTCAAATGCACATTAGTCATGCCATTTAGCTAAATTCATTATCGATGCCCTATTGAAGGGGACACAAGCTATTTTCAATATGCATTAGATGTTATTGAATGTGATGTGACTGCTAAACAGGATGTAACAACAAATGATACATTGAGATGCAAACACTGGTGGCTGCTCGCTTTCTACAGACAGTTTTAGGAGACCAGTTCTTTCTTTTTTTAACTTCTGTGATTCTCAAGTGTCCTGCAGTACTGTGACACCACTGTTGAAATCCGTCATGTCTACAGAGATCCCACCGAGCTGTGGGAGGAAAAACATGCCCACCTGTGCTGGCTGAAGTGAAGTACACACAGGTAGGGCTCCGATAAATGGAGGGAGAGCCCATTGCTTAGTCCTCTCTTCCACCATCCAGATGGTGAGGCAACTTAAAGCTCGTATGAGGGGTTTTTAACTGGTTATAAAACCACCTCAAATAAACACCGATGCTGCCATGTGACCTACAAAAGCAAACAAGACCATCAGCATTGAGAAGGATTATTTCAATGAAGTTATTTGCAACGCCTAAAACCACTAGTGTGGGGTAGGAGTAAAGGCCCTGACACACCAAGGACACCTAGTTTTTGCGGTGTGTCCAACTCCGTCGTTACCCGTCGGCCCCAGTTGGCCTTTTAAATGCTCATTCCACATGTTGAATCGGGGTAGGAATCCCTCTGATTGGCTGTTCAGCCAAGTGAAACAGGAGAGCCAGTGCACAAGAAGAAAAATGGAAGCGCCTCTTCTATTCTTGTTCCACTAATAAAAGACCAAGGGCTGACAACGGCAGTGACATTTTCAAATTTTTATCAAACATTATTCTTGATTAGAAGTACCTATATTATGAGTGTTGAAGGACAGCGGTGAGAAAATGTTCTTCTTGTATCACAACAACGGTTTATTTATCAGCGTTCTTCCTCGTCATCTCCCGGTTTCCCCTTTTGGGAACTAAGATTCCAGACTACCACCACCTGCTTGGTGTGTCAGGGCCTTTAGACGGAGTGGGAACATACAGCTGCTGAAACAGCCCTTAAAGAGTGATATGTTTAAAGGTTAAAAAGAGATAAGTGGTACATCTTTGACCACAGGGGGCGCCAAAATTGACACAAACTGAAAGTTCCTCACAGGCGCTTTAAGCTCATTTTGAATCAATTGAGTGTTTTCCTTTGTTTAAAGGTTACTCTTACTCTCTCCCTAACTTACTCTGTAACTGAAAAAGGTATTTTGTTAAGGTAAGGACAACTGCCTGATTATGTTAAGTTAAAGGTGCAAACAATCATCTTCCGTGTCACCAGTGTTAGGACTAAAGTGTTACTGTAACACCACTACTATTTCCAGTAACTACTAACATTCCAGATTCAATAACACCGTTAAAGTGACTGACTTTTAAAAGCGCTTGTTACTTTATGTGAAACAACCGACAACACGTCAGCACAGCTGCATCCTGGGAGAAAGAACGTTGGCGCGTCGTAAACAAACACAGGCTGACGATCATTCAGCTGTGAGCTTTCTGTCTTGGAAATACCGACATTATTTTTCCCTCCTCGAGTTAAACAACACGAATATTAGCAGTGAGTTGTAGTCTATGTGCAGGAAGAAAAACTTCTCACACTGGAATCTAAACTTAGAAAGAGGACATACTGGCTGCTGCGTTGGGGACAGAGAAGCAAAAACTCAACACAGCATGTTTCCTTAATGTCTGACCATATAGTAAGGTCATTTTATAATTTAATTCAAGAGATAGCTTAAATATTGAACCTTGATTTTAAATATGGAGCTTAACCCCAGATACAAAGCAGGTTAAAGAGCCTTACATACCGTGTTGTGTTCTGTGATTATAAAACCTGTTGTTCAAGGACAGTAAAGACATCTGCAAAATAATCAGACATTATCATAATCAAAGGTATGTTTCTATGTCACTACAAATAGATCAGATAGACTGTTATCTACTCCTGGATGTAGTGTGCAGGCGACTGTGCCATTTATGTTCAAAGAAAGAACTATAAAAACACCAAAAAGCCAGCTTACAATTCTCGCCTCATGTTATATTAACATTATATTTTAAGCATGAATATTGTATCACCCGTTATTAATAATGTAGCAAGAGTATTTGAATAATCCTCGATGGCTAATTCAAACCCCAGGAAGTGGAACGACCGTTAGAGAATGCTCATTGAGAGTAGCTAGAGTAGTTTATGTTGAGATTATGACAAGCAGGATGTCTCTGCACAGGCCGTGTCTGTACGTCTGCCACTCGGCCTAAAAAAGACTGAGCGCTCAGGGTGTTGCATTAGGAACAGATGGGAGAGAGTGTGATAAGGGGACACAAGGGTACCGGGCGTGTGAAGAGCACACATTGCACACATTGATGAGAGAGACGGGGAGTGTGTGAGTGTGTGTGTGTGTGTGTGAGTGTGTGAGTGTGTGTGTGTGTGTGTGAGTGTGTGAGTGTGTGTGTGTGTGTGTGTGTGTGTGTGTGTGTGTGTGTGTGTGTGCGTGTGTGTGTGTGTGTGTGACTCTGGGCCTGACAGGAGATGACAAAGTCTGTCACCTCTCAGTCTCCCTGCTTCCTCACCTCTGACTGATCATGCAAGGGTGAGCGGATGTGCGTGTGCACCAATCAGAGGCAAGATGCATGTAGAGGAGACTGCTAAAGATGCACACAAATAAAAGGTTGTGTCACAGATAAATTAAGCACACACAAGGTTAAGTCCTCACATCAATCTATTAGCACCCTTTAGGCTCACCCACTCATCTCGCTTTATTGTCTGTTCTTCTTTTTTCCTTTTCTTTTTTTTTTTTTTTGCACCTCATTCTCACCAAAGGACATAATACCCTGATTATCCCTCCTGACTCCCTCCGTTTCATTCACTCCCACGCACCCTTTCTTCTACATTTGTCTCCTTGTCTCCTATTTGCTTTTTCCTCCTCGTTGTTCTCTCACCCACTCCCTCTTCTTGCTTCTTCCATTGTCTCGCTCTTCTGACGACTTTATCGCACCTTCTCTCGGCGGCTCCATCTTCCTCCTTTTTCTCTCTCTTCCAGGGAAAAATATCGCTTTTGAGCAAAGAATAGACACACAAGCAGAAAAAGGAACCATTCTCCAGCGCACACCTCGTCCTTTCCTCTCCATTCACACACTCTCTCTGTTACAGCCGTCGCTCTCCAGGGAAATGAATTAGTAATATTTACGATGAAGCCCTCTCAGAGCTTCTCCCCCCTCTCTCTCTCTCTCTCTGTTTCATCTTTCCGCTGAATAAAATGACACTGATCTTATTGCCGCAACCTATGTAGTCATCTGTCAGCCCATCTATCTCTCCATCCATCAAATCGCTGGGAGAGTGATGGCTCCCTCTGCACTTTATGTGGCACCGTTGGCAAGCCAAGGTTGTTTGGAAACCACATAAAAAGCCAGGAAGCAGCACCTGCGCCTCTGTCAGCGGGGAGAGTTGTAGCTTCTCAAAACCAAAGTTCTTCAGGAGTTACGAGTCTCGGGATGCGTCTGGCGAGTCTGTGTGTGCGCAGTTAAACTATAACAAAGTGCGGCTCTGAGTGTCACGGCGCGATGAGTTAATGTTTTGCCCTTTTGACAGCTGACAGATGCGTTTGGGGCTCCATAAAGGAGGAACACAGCTGGTGTAGAGATCACAGGGATCAGGTCGGATCACACATCAAATGTTGACATTTCACAGAAGAAGCATATGAAGAGTGACATTTCACTTTCTGATATTTCACACTGCAGCGGGAAGTTTTTTAATTTGGAGGATTAAGATTAAAGGCCGGATCGTCTTGTACATGAAGTGAATTATGTGGAAGGGAGAGTTTTTAATTATTCTCTTTATGCTTTAATTGTGAAGTCTCTTCCTGTTTTCAATGGCACTTCTGGTCGTATCTCTCTTTCATTATCTATTCATTTGGATTTGTGCATGAAATTACGTTTCATGCTTTAAAAAGTACAGCGGGCGGATACATGAGTGTACAACAGTATCTCTTAACAAAATGCACTCTTTTAAAATGCTTGATCTACTTGTAGGAAGGAGATAGACTGTATCAATGTGGACAAAGAAACTCAGGGGTTTTGAAAAGCAAAGGGCAGATTTTATAGCAGAGATGTAACTACATGTATCCCTGTGAGGAACTTTTGTTTGGGTTGATTTTGGCGCCCTCTTTGAACAAACCAGAACCTCTTCTCTCTTTGCTGATCCTGTTCTTTACAAGTAAGTCGTGCTTTTTTCCCAAAAAAATCTACCCTTGCGTTTTGTATCTGTCCGTTGTATTACTAAAAGTCTGTTTCTGCAGCGTTATGTTAACCACTTCGTCTGACACCTAACGCCCTGCCAGTGATTTCACACATTAAAAATAACTTTATGAAACAATCACTCTAGTCACTGATGGTCTCATTTTACTTTTTAGGTTATAAAGAGGCACCAGTATTAATTTCAGTCTGTCTCCCATCATAGGAGCTTTAATTTATGTTTCTTGTTTCTTATTCGAAGGCTTGTAAAGAGGAAATCTGTGAATGAACTTTGTTCTTTCAAAATGACACATTTATTGTGAGCTCAGTAGCTGCTGATTTAATAAATTAAAAAACGCCGAACCAGACTTCTTTATGACAAACAAGTTAACTCAGTCCCTGATGAAGACAAAGTGTGATGTGGTTGAAAGCACTGGATGAGGCAGGCTAAGGTATGTTGGACAAGGTGTGATTATTCTGAGGCATTTCTTTAAAGGTCCAGAATGAATGCCAATGCTTAACTTTAAAAAGAGGTAGACAATAAGGTGGACAAAAAAAGAGTTACAGAAAGTACGGGTTATGATAAAATAAAGTAATGTGTTGTTGTATGAACGGCCTTACATTATTTGATTTCTTTGCTCTGCTCTAAGTCTGCTATAAGATGTTCACTTAATGTCAGTTGTAAGTTTTTTATAAAGTGTTAGCTGGAAAATGCATCTTATATGTATAAATATTTTGTTTTTGTAAAGTGATATCTTGTAATCCCATATGACTCTTATTTCTAATGATAGATTCTTCATAAAATCACAGATTTTTACAGGTGCAGGACCAGATTTTGTAAGTGTTTTGGGGAGTTTTTTCTATATAATTGCTGATATCCGTGTGGTAAGTGCAAAAGGGGGCTGAATGATGCAATACCAAAAACAAAGTCTTGTCTGGAAGTCTTTCATTTCTAACAAATGACCAGAAACTTTGTAAAATAACCAGAGGCCATGTTGGTTAGAACAATGGGTGGTAAGTTTCATGTAACAGAAAAGACCTTTCACTGACACTACACTCACAGCACAGATGATTATTCAGTCGATATTCTTTCTTTTATTTTTCTTGTACAACAAGAAACTCAAGAGCTTATCCTTGTTCTTTTTAAGATTATTTTCGGGGCTGTTTGGCTTTTATAAGACGGGACAGCTTTAGAGAGAGAGAGGAAACTCGTAGGGGAGAGAGACTGGGCGAATGACAAGCACCAAACAGGGTCAGGATGAACCTGCGACCAGTGCAACGAGGACTGTAGCCTCTGTGCATGGGGCACCTGAGCCAAACCAGCACCCCACACATAATAACCAGAAAAGTAATAATAAGCTGATTATAGGTGCTTGTGTTTAGAATATAGCAGCTCATTTTCTGATCATTTGCAGGATTGGGGATCTTCTCATGCAACAGGAAGAAGTGGGTCACGTTTATTTGAGTTTTTTAAAGACACGTTCTTTTTTCAGGCCTCACTGTGTGTTTTATCTCTTCTTCAGGTGTCAATGCAGAAATTGCTGAAACTATGTTGTTATATTTGTATTTAATTTCAGTGCTGTGTGTAAAAAGTTAGGACGACAAATGGAAAATGGTTAAAGGTGAACGCTGCTTCTTAACGATGTATTCAGTTGAAGATAATGTAGGGTACATGTTTTATACTTCATATATTCTCATGACATCTTAGATTTCCTGTCTGATATTCACTTTTTCCACCGTGCTCAGAATAAAGCACTTGTTCTTTGTATCAAACTCAGTGGTCATCTTATTCTTAGGCACTCTTCTCGCCTGCCCTCCTGCCTCGTTTTACAATTCATCCTGAAGAGAATTCAGCTGTGCAGTACACACACACACCCATAAATTATTCAGCTACAGTAAACATGGAACATGTAAACATGTCTGAATAAATGACTACATGGAAACAAGCGTACCAAATATCCCACCAGCCAAACGACGACATTACGGCTCTACGCTACAAAGCTGCATGATGCCGTTCAAAAAGTCTCACCGTCTTAATTTCCCAGTGGATTACCAAAGGAGGAGAAAGTCATCCACTCTGCCTCTCCTGTAGCTTTGTAACGGGAATATGATCATTTGGAGATGTGATTGGATACCAAGCGCCCCATGTTTACTCTCAGATAATTAGCCAAGCATGTATTCCTCACCACATTATCATAATTAAGAGCTTACTTATTCAGGCGAGGGGGGTTGATGCGGAATTAGACGATAATAGAAACTCGCTTTAGGCACTGTTTTTTTCCATCCGTCTGCCTTGTTAACTACCAGCTTTAGGGGAGTGAAGGGAACCAAAAATGTTGTACAATCTGACACTTTCTCATAAAAAAACATGCCCACTGAGAAATATGCACTCCAGTGAGTATTAATTCAAAACAGCCAGGAAATATCAAGAGTCCAGAGATATTTCTGGGATGAAGACTTCAAATATTTTCAGCTCAAAACGATGACTTTGTGTGTCTATATAATTGTCACCTAAAAGTGTTCCAAAAGCGCCACCAGCCTTAAAAAGTTATTTGAAACGGATGAAAATAAAATTAAAGTGTCTCGTGCACCCAGGACTGCAGAGCGCTAAAACATCAAACATGTTGCTGTCCAAATACATTTGGAGCACAGAGTATGCCACTTGATAATGAGACCCAAAGGAAAGTGTGGTTACAGCGTTGTGTTTGCCAACGATGTGTGTCTGAAAATGTCCCACATTTGTCACCAAAAATAAAAAAACCCAACTACAATATGCACCGTAGCCTACTTTCCCCCTTTGCTTTTTTTCACTCCGCCGGGCATATGAAATCCCCTGACAGCACTCAAAACCGCACACACAACAAACCCACTGAAGTTCCAGGAATCATGTTTCGGATTTAAAGAAATTCTAGGACGCTGTGAAAAGACGAGCGCACAAAGCCGAACCTGTTTTTTTCCTCTTGTTAAGGTTATAATGTAGAGCCAATACCTGGTTCCTACGCTTCATTGTAATCCCCTCTTGCAAAAAAGGGAATAAGCAGCGTTGACCTTGGGGAGAGGCGGGGGGCCGGATTTGGGGGTGTCTTCTTTAAAAGCCTGGGTGTGTAATTGAGTCGAGCGGCAGGTTGGCTGTCTTTGAAGGTGTTTGAGCAAGCACAAGGGAGTTTAGAGTGTGAAGGAACACACAGGGAAGAAAGCTGAGAATTGCCGATACACACAAAAAAGAGACACACAAACAGCGGGTGTGGGCTAACACCAATAAAACACATATATGCAGGGAGTCATCAGCACGACCTGCAGAGAGAGAGAGAGAGAGAGAGAAAAAATAAGCAGCTTCAGAGATCCCCGTCGCCCATACAGATCACAATCTCTCTCCAAAAAGGCGTCCAGTCCTCGGGGCAGCCCGGCCCAAAACAGCAGCTTTGAAAAGGGGTTCAACTCGAGCAACAAACCTCAACCCCAGGACATCATTAGTTCAATCTTGACATTAAAGCCAGTGGTCACTCATCACGGGCCCGTCCAGCGCCTGACAGCTCTTTTTATGCACCCACCTGCACTGTGCTATGTTATGTTTATGTGCTCCTTAAAGCTCCTGTCTGGTAATAAAACTAGTCGGAAACTATAAACTGTGTAAGGCCAGCAAAATAGCAACCATCAGATTGACTGGTTCAATAAAACTTTATCAATCAGACAAAGTGATTAACAGCACCAGGTGGTCCCTTTATTATTTATTTACATTTTCTGAAGCACAGATTCACTCTGAGTGAAATGTAACAACATGGTGAGAGTTTTTGTCAGAGTTTTGTTAGCGTAGTGACCCCCAAACTGCGTGGGTAGAACCCCTAGAAGGGGCCCAAAGTATGACAGAGGGGGGCAGGGGCATCAAGGCAAGGCTGAACAAAAACAATGCAGAGTTCTCCACTGTCACTAAAGCATGGCCAACTTTGAGCTGACTGCCAGTAAAAGACAAAATGACAAGTCAAATCTGGCCCTCTGCTTCACCTCTACAGTGGGTAATAAAGGGAAACCACAGTGTGTGGTGGACCTCAACGTATGAGCTCATACAGAGAAGCCTATTTAATTAAAGTTGAATCTGTGCCATCAAATTCTTAACTAGCGTCTTTTGAAGCTGCTAACAAGAGTTGCCCAGTGTAAAACCACACAGTTTAGATTCTTGACAGTAGAGTCACATCACACCTGTGGGAAATAACTATTTCTGCAGTTCCCTAATCAGGACAAATTAAAGATCAAGCTGGATATTGATGTTATTGCAGGACGTGTAAATCTTACAGAGGATTTACATGAAGTTGTGTATGTCCAGGGAATTGGTTAACTTGCATAGAGAGAGAAAGAGAGAGAGAGAGTCGGTTAAAGGGATGAATGCTGGTACTTGTTAATCATTTGGAAGTTGCATGTTGCAGTGCCCCTTTAATTTCTTTCTTCTCTAGTTCAGTGAGGTGTTGTAGTCAAGACCACACCAAGGCCGGGCGAGACTGAGACAAGACCAAGACCATAAAAATCAATGAGAAATCATCAACTTGTATGCAAGGGGTGTGTCACTCATTTAGATGATCACCAGGAAGGTTGTGGACAAATGTGGGGATAATAATCAAGTTTATATAACTGTATTTCTATAACTCGGACTGTCAAATATCAAGATTAAAGTAAATCTCATGGTGAAACATCCGTGTGTGGACAACAGGCTGTTGAAGCTAGTGTTGTTGTAGACATACCACTTCTCTGATCATCTCTGCCCGTTTGGTCTGTCATTCTGTTTGATTCATTGTGTTCATGGCACAGTATTTACACTCGTGTTCATTTTCTTTTCTCTAATGTAGCCCTGTATTGCAGGATCTCTCTATATAAAGTTACATCATTTATTATTCTTTGTCCAGTGAGTGACTTTTTGGTGCAGCACTCTGAGCTGCTTCTGTATCATAAAGTTATTCAGAAATAAATTGGCCTTGAAGTGAAAGCGATGTTTACAGGACATGGCTGGTGTGTGTGTGGCGAGCGTTACAGAGGGAGAGGTTTGAGTTAAAGATGCTGAGTGAGGTGAAAGGGACAGGTGCATGCTGGTGTTTAAAACTCATCTGGAACTAAGTAACTGCAGTTTGGCTGCTGATTTGGCTCCTGTATCCACACAGTCAGCAGCTGGAGCTGGAACAGCAACTGTGACTCTCTGCTCAGGGAGGCTATTAGGAAACTTGAAAACCCCTGGTGCCCATTTGGCTCAATTTGTTTTTCATACTCCAACTTGGAGTTATGGCTCAGTCAAACACACATACACATGATGCACATAGTTTTAGACTATGTCTGTATCATTAACTCCTTTGTGGATTGCAAATAAATGTCCCCCCCCCACAAAAAAAATAAAAAAAACAAAGTACTGTATATACGCAATTGCAGCACAAAGCCTGAGGATAAACATTTTTTTATTTGGTTGTCAAAATGATCCAATTATAGCTCTCTGTACATCCATCCAGCAACTGACATTAAATAATTTGATATGACTTTAAATGGTGCCAACTTGACAAGAGGCCCACCGTGTCAAAGAGTTTATTTAACTGGTAATAATAATAATATGTCAGTATCAGACAGCCAGCTAGCAGCTACTTTGGTTTGCTGTCAGTTGTAAATACCTTGAACTAAATACATAAATGGACGTAGCAGCCTTGACATCAGCCACTCATTTGTCAACTACTATTTTAAAGCCATGAGTTTGCATTTTTTTGCCGCAACAACACTGTTGTTTTTTGATCCAGGGGTGACAGTGTTTGGACAAGAGAGGGGCAGTAGAGGAGAGCGAGGGGTTGTCGAACACAAAGTTATCAAAGCTTTACAGTCTGTGCCCTCTGCTCATTGATTAGCTGGTGAGTAAGATTGTATCAGTGCTAGAAGATTGCCCAAGTTGACTATTCATAACACCTAAAGGTTAAGTAAACTTGTGGGGGAAAAAACAACTTGCTATGTTTGTTGCTTGCTCACCCACCTCTTCCTCAGGAGAGCAAGCTGCAGATGAACAGCATGAAACCAGGTATCTCAAAATAACCGGTCCTCTATTACAACGGCCTGCTGCTTTCTCGTAGGGAAAAGCCAACTGCAATGCTGACTCCAATGCAATGACTCCAAGGCTGCTATAAATAAATCAATGCATGTGAAACACTGAACAAGCTAATAAGCCAGACACTAATACCTATGATTAGTACTAACAAGTTAATGAAACAATTTGACAGATTCACTGAACAAAAAATCTAAAGCACACCTCTTTGACAGTCAGTGTAATACACCACACAGCAAGCCATATTATTTTTCTTACTTGTATGATCAAATCTTTAAAGGCACCAACCTGTGTAGAATCAGCCCACCTGTCACTCAACATGACCACAACATTAATAATGCATAGCTCTAAGACTTAATTAAACATGTGAGTTCAAAACAACTCACTTCTCATGCAGTTGTCATAAATAATACATTAGCTATGGAGACAAAACAGTTTATGTACCAGGCTTTGATCATGTTTAATTCTGCAGTTTAGTCTTGTATTTTAATATTGGGCCTAATGGGGATTGTCTCACTTTTAGAGGCAGCCTCAAGTGGCCACTTAAGGAACTGCAGTTTTTGGCATTTTTGCATTGGCTTCATTTCCTTAGTGCTTGAGGTTTCTGCGTGGAAAATACACATGAACTGAAACATTTCAGCAAGTAAGATCATTATTTAAAAGTCTAAATTTGGACCTCTTCAGGAAGTCTATGAAAGTCTGTAGCCAAAATAATATATACATCATTAGTGAGAAGGGCTACCTGGTCTTTGTTGGTATTGAAAAACTGAAGCTGACTTTTTTGGTTTTGAAACAATAACTAAATGCATGTATTATTCTCATCAAGGATATCAGTCTGAATAAGGGTTTATGCTTACTATTGCACATTCTTAATCAAAGGATCAACTATTTCAAACCATTAACCAGAACAATACGTGGGTTTTTTTTACACTTAATACTCCTCTCGTTATTTTAATTTCAATTTGATAATACTTTGATTGTTCAGTAAGTGTGCTTTTCCACAGCCACTCTCAAAATATAAAAAGAAGTGTAATTTAGGCTTTATTTCCCAGCTTTTGCTCTCTTCACTTTAATGAGAATAAGGTCAGCAATTATTTTAGAGATGGCGCTTTTGCTTAGATGAAAAAGAGCAGAAAAGGGCTGACATTAAGTAAAAGATGACAAGAGTACAGGCCATCAAGGCTGTTTGGTTCCCCTTTTCATTCACAGGATGACTCACTGTCTTTTTTTTTTTGTCCTTTTGTACATAATGAAGGACGTACCTACCAATTTTAGAGGTATAACAAAAGAAGAATTGATTAATATCGTCCTCTAAGACACTCCATATCCATAAAAATAGAAGTCCCAGCAGTGCTGCACAGGGCTCCTTCAAGCAGCTCATAACTAAAAGAATGATGTGCCGTATAATGTCCAACTAGGACAATAATCACACTTGATTACAAAATCTTTGCGGCGACCAGCAGCTGTTATGTAAATGACTCATTTGGACCAAATTTAGAGTCTAATTTAATTTTTCAGCAGAATAAGCCACACAGCAACACAGGACCTTTCCAGTCTCTCCTCTGCACTCAAATACCTCCGTGATCCAAAACTGTGAATTCAGTTAAAACGTCATCAACGACTTATTTAGGAAGCAGATTAGGCTGGTTTTAATAGAGGTGCTGTCGGATTACTTCTCAAAAATCTGAAAGTATGTCTGTAGTTGGAAAAGCAGTGAGCTAATAGTAGGAGAGAAATCCATGGCTGAATGTTTGATGAGGCAGTTTGCAGCCCTGCAGGAGTCTCCTCTGCCTGACTGCTGCTGACAGGACCTGCAGGTCACAGAGGTCTGAGGACTCGTCTGCCTCCTGGAGCCAAACAAAAAGCCCTGTGCTATGCTAAAATGAGTTTTTTTATTTTTTTATATTATATGAGTACAGAAAAGTTAACACAGCACCACTTTGTAATTTAAAGTGACTTTTGCTGCTGTACAGGGACTGAAATCCAGACTGAATTGTTGTAATGAGGCCCACTCATTTGAAGCTCCAAGATGCTTAAAAAGGCGAGGAAGTTTTCAGATTTTAAAACCACTAGAAACCAAAATATGCTATACCCCCCTTTAAGATGTGAGATAGGGTCCTGTGTACATCATAGAAAGCCTCTAAAACTATTTAGAAATTAGTTGCACTTTAAATATTTTCTTGTGTTTCCGTAAACTTTCAGATTAAGTTGAGTGTTTTCAGTCTGATATAATCTTTACTGTATTGTGCGACATTCAAGACCGGGTTCATTCCTTGAAATACATCTGAAAAAGTGTGAGTGTCTTATATTTAAGATCTAGACTTATACATTCAGACAGCTACGCTTATACGTAAAGAGAGTGTACCGCTAATGACTGAGGCCAGCTGTCACTCAGCTGCAGTGCCAGGGAGACACACAGAGATCGTCTGGAACAAAGTGGGTCTCTAAAGTAGGTCAAGATAACCCATAACCGACAACTGACAGACTTTTTTTGGACTGGGGGGCCCGTACTGACCCACCGTCTTCTGCAGTTAACTGAAGTGTGAAGTGCCCCCACACACACACACACACACACACACACACACACACACACACACACACACACACACACACACACACACACACACACACACACACACACACACACACACACACGGATGAATAGTATATTTTTAACCCACTCATCATATCTTCTCCAATAACAACAAGTATAACATATATGTTATATGTTATATACCGTTGTATGTTTTATTAACGTTTAAATGTTTTTAGCTTAATTCTTTGACTTCTCAAAAAGAAGGTTCATGTCCAAAGTTACACTTCAAGGTGTTAACAAATGAAAGTGGCTTCATTGAAATGCAAAGGAAGCGAGTAGCAGCCTGTTGTAACACAGCCCAAATAGTTGGTTCAAACGTAAGGCCCGCCCATCAGAGTTCAAGATTTAGGGGTGCTCACTGGGGTGACAACTGAGGCAGAGATTTGAACAACTTTAAGATATAGCATTAGAGTCATTAAACAACGACTAAGCAGCCAAGAAATATGGTGTTAGAAAGCACAATGTCCAAAATGTACTAATGATACTTACTGATCTACATCTGTCACTGTACAGGTGAGAAGTCAGTCACTTTGAAGTGCTGGAAATGATTGAATGATGTATTTGAAAAAAATAAGAGTTGGTCTTCTCAAAGCCTTTTAAAAATGATTCTTGAAATAATGTCTGGCAATCAGGATGGTCTTTTGATCTGACAAATACAATGAGTTGATTTCAAGTCACATGGCAGCAATACTGCTATTCACACTCAATGTAAGAATCATCTGCAGGCCTCTATTTGCAGCTGCAGGAGTTTTCTGCCGGCTGTTGATGATGGTTTTTTGGCAGTGAATGTTGAGAGTCAGTTTGGGGAGTTTATTTCTGTACCAATAAAGCCAAGTTCATGCTAAAAAGCCTCCACTTAGCTTTCATTCATAGCTTTGAGAACAAATTGGGGCTTCTCAGATAATGCAGCCAGCGAATGCAAAACGCTAACAACAATATGGACAGCAAATGTTTTGGAAGTCAACACTTAGTGACAAATTAAAAGTAATTATTTTCAGATGTCAGAACTTCGGCTCCCTCTTCTGATCCAGATTTAAATATATGATAATAATATATTGTTTAAAATGGTTTTCACTGTAAAAAGCTGCACTACACCGATTGTCACCATTGATATAAAGATTAGCCAGGCAGCTGTCAATCAAAATGACACCAGCCACGCCCACGACTTCTTAAGTGTGCAAAAAGAGCTGTTGTTTACGAACTGTTATGAACATACATACCACTCAAAATGACCCTCTCAACATTGTCATCATTAATGCATTGTTAGTTTTTCAGAGGCTGGAGCTGTGTGAATGAGGGGGGGGGGGGTTTGGGTGGAGTGGGAGGTTTTACAAAAACTCTTCAGATGTGTTCAAACAGAGAGCACAGCATTCATTGTTTCTCTTTAGTCATGCTCTCCGTCTATTGCTGGTATTCATTCTCCTCCCGTGGGTGTCTGCATGAGTAACTCACTCTGAGTGAAGCGTGGAGGATTGTCGTTGACGTCAGACAGCCTCACAGTGACAGTGGTGGTCCCGGATAATCCGCCCAAGTGGCCCCCCATGTCTTTGGCCTGAAGTATCACCAGGTACTGGTCCTGGGTCTCCCTGTCCATGTCGGGCACAGCTGTACGCAGAATACCTAAGACACACACACACACACACACACACACAGAAAGATGTAGGCGGTGAGGCATTTATAAGAAAGTTAAAATAGGCTTTTGTGTGCGGCATAAACTGCCTGTGATATATCTGTGTGGGATGAAAAGATTCTTTGATCAATATTTATGACTCAGTGATTATCAGGCACTGAACCTTTTGGCTTTTTTAAACCCCATTTACTGGCCTGTGATCTGTTATGAAAGTATCGCTCCCAGCACAGAGGGACCTCATCCAGCTGTGATGACATTTTTAAACACGGCTTCCTGTAAAGATACAAAAGTGGGATCACAACACCGCTTTAGACCAAGGCTTTGCAGTTACAACTTTCTACTAAGTCACACTTTGTTATAATAAAGGCAAGATTTTATTCATGACCTTATACGTGAGGGATACAGCCTGTGGAGGTGTTGATGCTGAGGCGAGAAAAGGCTGCTTCTTCGGAATTCATTAAATTCAGATTATAGAAGGGAAGGGCATTATTATTATTACGCCATGGTTAATTGTTGAATATAAAAAGACCTTTAACAGTAAATTGACATTACTATTGTTATTATAATGAGGTGATAAATCCGTCCCAGGCTGTCCGAGGCTCAACAATAGGACATACAGCACTCTTTGTTCACATGTGGAGGCAGGACGAGGAGAAAAGAGTGACGATCTAGACGAGCTAAGCTATGGCCTGCTCCCTCCGGGGAGGAAGGTTAAACTTGTATCACATCTGTTGAGTCTGGACTTCACAATAAATGGGTAAATAGTGTCCCCTCCCCTCACAGCTCATCAGTTATATGTAGACACATTTGACCTCTGTCAGGATGACAGCACAGCGTCATGCAGCAGAGTATTGAAGGCCAGACGTCTCATCTCCACAATCAGATGCAAAACAAGAGCAAAACTGCACAGAGCTGCAAGACTTCATGGACACTTAAATATCCAACCAACCATCCATTATCTAAACCCCCTTTCATGTTCAGAGTCACAGGGGGTTTGGAGCTGATCTCAGCTGTCATTGTGTGAGCGACGGGGTACACCCTGACATACAGAGATAAACAACCAGACAAAATCACACTCACACCTATGGGCAATCTAAAGTCACCAATTTACCTAACGAACATGTCTTTGGACTGTGGAAGCTGGAGTACCCTGAGAGATTCATTGCATGCAGGGATTAGAACCAGGAACCTTCTCGTTGTGAGGCAACAGCACTAACCACTGCACCACTTAGTTGAATATAATTAGATTAATATGCTTTCAAATAAGACGAGGCTGATAGGAGTGCCAATTGATGCAAACTCTAAGGTTATCATTGGGTATAATTTACGGTGGCTGGGAAGTGCAAAGCAAAATTACAAATGTGAGACAAATTTACATTTTGAAAAACCTTTTTACATTTTTAGAAAACAAAATTACAAAACCAAAAAACTTTAACATTTAAATTACAAATTACAAATTTACAAGATGTGAAACACTTTTACAATCCCCAAACAAATTTACAAACGACAAAATCTTGACAAAATGGGACCATACCAAATGTCGGAAGTGACCCGGAAGTGATCGAGTGAGGGGTCATTTTGTTTGTTTTGTTTTGTCGCGGTACATTCCCTTTCCGTCAAGATTCTGTCGTTTGTAAATTTGTTTGGGGACAGGTAAAAGTGTTCTGCCTCTTGTAAATTTGTCTCAGCAATTGTAAAAGTGTTTCACATCTTGTAAATTTGTTTTGTCCTTGGTAAGTGTTTTTGGTTTTGTAATTTTGTTTCATGAAATGTAAAAAGGTTTTTCAAAATGTAAATTTGTCTCACATTTTTTAAAAACACTTTGTAATTTTGCTTTGCACTTCCCAGCCACCGTAGTAATTCCATTTTAGTGAAATCATCCCTCAATGTTATAAATAAAAGTGTCAAGATTTTCAGTTTTTCCTCTATTAGCTGCTTTACAGTCATCAAAGTGTTCGCATTCACCTAATAGGTTGAAGACTGAACTCAAAGGACACCTTAGATTGCATCCTTTATACTGTGGTTATTTTATATTTACATATTCAGCACATATACTTAGAGTTCATTTATTATCATGTTTTAGAATTAAACACCTTACTGATCTTTGACCTTTTGGCACGTCAGAGCCAGAAACAACGGGACTCACAGTTTTCCAGAAGTAAAACACCTCATCTGTTCATAACCAGAACCCTATGCATGCAGTGTTAACTCGAGGAACCTAATAGAGATTGTGACCTTTTTTAATGACTTATGAACATTAATAACAGTAAATCTGATTGCTCATTATGAACTGAAAGAGTCATGACCTCTTATTAAAGACTTCATCAGGACTGTGGTTTTACATGTTAGTGAGTCATTAATAAAATGTCATGGGTTCCTTGTTTTCCAATAAGCCGTTTTGCCTGCAATTACGAGTGTTGTGAATTCTTTGAGGCTGGTCCAGATGCCCTGCAGCTTTTTTTGGAGGGTAACTGTTCACGGCCCAATGGAGGGATGTGGACAGTACATTAAAGAGACAAAAAGATGTAAGATGCTGCAGCCAAATTGATTATTTTACAACCAAGCAACCCCAGAGTTCTTTACTTATAATCAAGGAGTAGACAGTTAAAGCCTTACTACTTTCAAATCAAAGTTAAAAAGTGTTCCTCACCTGTGCCTGGAATTGATTGCTTTCGAAATTGGACTGTTATTAAGTTGTGTGCAGTGCTTCAGGCGTACAACTTATTAATGCAAAGTAATATTCACTATAGCTCCATTTAATCAATTAAAATTGTCTAAAAAAATATATTTTGGAAAACAATTATCTCTGTGTTTTGCGTCAGTAGCATCTGTTCTGTTGTGCCTTGACTCAATAACCCAATATGTGGCAGACACATTAAATGATAGTGGGCCTATAACGGGACAAGCTAACAGCCTATACTGGGACTGTATTTTATCCATGGAGGCAACATTGGGAAAATAGTCAATATTGGGATAATATTTGGACTATATACTGTATATGCTCATAGTGAGACGATAACAGGCTGAAATAATTGGCTGATAATGGGCCTTCATTGGGCAAAAAAAATTAGCCCGTATAATGGGCCTTGATTATGCAAATCTGTTAGCCTATAGCAGGTCTATTTTTGGTCAATATATTACCTGACAGTGGTCGAATATTGAAGAATATTAGCCAAGAGTGGACCTACTGGGATTAAATAGTATCTGATAGTGGGCCTACACCAGGACAATATACAGTATAAGCTTAAAATGAGCCTATAGTGGGCTGAAATAATAGGCTTAGCAAGCTTGTATTGGGCCAAAATATTAGCGAGTAGTGGGCAGATATTGAAAGATAATATTAGCCAACAGTGGACCTATTGGGATTAAATATTTGATCTGGTAGTGGGCCTAGACCAGGACACTATGTAAGCTTAAAATGGTCCTATAGTGGGCTGAAATAACAGGCAGATGGCAGGCTTGTATTGGGCCAATATTGGGATGATATACAGTTTTATAACCACTTATTTTAAAAACAAGTTTAAGAGATCCTGATCAAAACGGTTAGTAAATAAGTCAAATAAATAAACACATGTTGACCCATATGTATTTTTCAAATCTTAAATATCAATATTGTATCAGCCCTACAGTTGAATATCAGCTGAGATATGATTACAGATTCATAAAGCGATGCTAAATCATTCAGCAGCCATCAGTAAATCCATTAGTTAAACTGTATAAAGTATGCTTTATTAGAAAGTGGTGCCCACTTCTATCCACCGCTTTAGTTTAGTCATCGTCATTGTAATAATAGGTCTGCATTCTTAGTGATGAATTTATGTAAACACAAACAGGCCTCTGTAAACTGAGTCATAAACCTGTCAGTGCTGATAGTTCCTCGATCATAACCCAGGGATTACAGTCATCAAGTTGATGCTATTAAAAAATCCCATAGCATCAATAAAAATGTCTTTACGCCAAGTGATGTATCAAGTTCTTCTTAGTCCTCTTTCAAATCCCTCTTGACATTTTCAAAATGCACTGTCATCGAGCAGAAAACACGACCGCTTCCTCTGAAAATCTAACAGCTTTCCTGTCTTTTTGGAGACACTCGGATTTCATTTGACAGCAACAATATATAACTTAATGTCCCGTTAAAGACACACACACACACACACACACACACACACACACACACACACACACACACACACACACACACACACACACACACACACACACACACACACACACACACACACACACACACACACAAAACTGTACATGAGGATGCTCATATGGAAAAGATGAATCACCCAACACAGACAGCCAGTCATGCTGACGGGGCGTAAAATCTCGCTCTGTATCTCACGCTCTTTAACGGCACACCAAGACGCTTCGCTTAAACCCATTCAACATCGATCACCTCCTCCGTGTAAATGACCTCATTCTGCTACATGTGATTGGATGGTGCTCGTCAGGTGTATGAGATGCTGGCTGTTCAACCCCCCCCCCCCCCACCCGCCCCCACCCCCCACCCAGCATCAGCCAGACACAGCAGGCCGGGATGACTTGGCAGCTCAAGGTGAATCACATTTAACTGTGCCGGCTGTTTTGAATGCTAACAAACGGGCAGGAAAAAAAAACGTCTCGGTTTCTGAGCAGAATTCATAAACAAACAGACTAAATGTACGAGCAAATGTGCCTCGCCTTGGAGTGCACATCCGGAATGAGACGTCTGGTGATGGAGCCAGCGAGGAGCGGGGGTGATTGCAGATGGGAGATAGAGAGCGGGGAGAAGAGAGCGGACATGTTCAGAATACTAAAACTTGTGTCGTAGCAGCGTGTCACGACTGATTCACACTGGCTGGAATTAGACATAAAGTCCTTAATTAGCATTTCACAAAGCGCCGCACTCTATCAGAGGTCCTCATATGTCCCAGCAATCAATTACTAGACATCCACCTTTAACGTGCAGAACACAAGTAGTGCACAAGTATCTGCTCCAGATAGAGCAGATATTTACATCACAGGAATAGCAAAAGCAATGGAAATATATTATAAACGCCATATGGTACATTTAAAAATATATAATTTATTAATATACTAAGAACATGGCCACAATAAAAATGTGCTCCTTTTACAATACAAATAAATAAAAGCTTACTAGACATTTTGGTTATAGCCCTTAAAAAAAAAGGCCAGTTCTTTTTACTGGATGTACAGGATATTAAGATTCTCCTAATCCTTTTCTTTTTTTATTATTCTTAATCATATTTGTGTTGATATTTCCGGATAGATTTATTCATTTTTCAATTCGCCTATAAGCTTCTATTTTCTGTTCTTCACATTTTTTTATTGGACATACTTTATGAATCCCACAAGGGGAAATAACTTTTACACACACACATAGGCTGAAATATACACACATGCACAAACAGGATCCTATGGACATGCACTAATAGAGAGATGTCAGATTGAGGGGCTGCACATGAAGTCCTTGAGCGGGTGGGGGTTCAGAGCCTTGCTCAAGGGCACCTAGGAAGAGATCTGGCACGTCTACAGCTACCAGACCAAATTCCAGACTTGATCCACACAGGGACTTGATCTGGTGACCTTCTGGTTTTGAACCCAAATCCCTACAGACTGAGCTACTGCCGCCCACCTTTCACATTTGTTTGTTGTTTTCCTCTCCTATTTCCACAATCCTTTGTTAGCTTGTTTATTTTTATATTTCTTCGTTTCTATTCGTGAATTTAAATCACATTAATCACATTCTGATTTGTCCCTTTCGTCGCACTGTAGTTAACCCATTCAGCATATTCCTGCAGCCACAGTGATAAATAAACTGTGATAAATGAGAGCGCTGCTCCTTTGAATGGCTCACTTCCCTTTGAAAAACTCCCAGGCAGTTCAGAAGACGAGTTAAACGTAATATTCACCTTCTGACATCAAACATTTAGATTTCATATGTTCCCTTTAGCTTTTTTCAGTTACTTTTTTATTTGTAACAAATTTCCTTTTTGCGTAGTTAAGTAAATGTTGTAACCTTCTGGTTCTTTCAAACTAAAAGCTACTCTTTTATTTCTGTGTTTCCAGTTGTATTTTGTAGTTCTTCCCCTTGTGTTTCATTTCCTGCCTTTGTGTGTTTCCCTCCACTAGACAGTGTGCCACACCCTGATTGGCTTCACCTGCGTAATTGTCACACCTGTCATGATTTCCCCACTTTTCAGTCTCTGGGTGCATCTGAATTGTCCCTCCTATCTCCTTTCACTATCCACTTTACCTTAACCCCGGGGAAAACGTCATGTGTGCACATGTAAACCCAGTATGCTTCCACATGTGGACAAAAATACAAAGAACTTCTGCCTCCTCCTGTTGTGTTTGTATTCAAACTGTCAATCAGAGCAGTATCTGAAGCATCACACAGTTTGAACTTCATCTCTGAGTCAACCAAGCAATGACTTCCCTCCAAGGTAGCAAGCTAAATAAAATGTCATCATAATACAATCAAGTATATAAATAAACCATTCTCCACTCAACCAAAACTTAAGTGCCCTTGGGTGACATGTGTGACACTAAGACGTATCATGAACACACTCAGCAGACAGGTCCTTTGAGCCCCCTCCCCTGTAATCCACCCTGTGTAATAGTTCACAAACCTTTGCTGACATCTCTCTTTGAACACACATCTTTTTGTTTTCCACTCAGTCAGAAATAATATAAGGCTGCAGCTGTGTTTTGTTCAGGCCCTGCCGTCATGGATACGTTCCTGCCAACTCTTACTGGAGCCAAGCAGGGAGGGGGAACAGTGGGAGAGGGGGCAGATGTATGTGCCTGTGTGTGTGTGTGTGTGTGTGTGTGTGTGTTTGAAAAAGGAGGGTGTTTTAGGCGGCTCATGAGGGACAGAGGAAGTGAGAGAGATGGATGACTAAGTGTGACAAGACACCGAGGGATGCACAGGAGGGAAAAGCGTTAGTTTGTATGTTTGTTCTGGGTGTGTGTGTGAGTGTGTGTGTGTGTGTGTGTGTGTGTGTGGGTGTGTGTGTGTGTGTGTGGGTGTGTGTGTGTGTGTGTAAGGCTTAATGCATGTGAGTATATGAACAGAGGGGAGAACAGATAGAGCTACAATTCTCAGTTTTGCATGCAGCTCAGCATATTCTCAGATGCTTATCTCCACCTGTGTTTGCACACTCATACACACCTGCATGCACATGTTTGTGTTATCATGTTCGTCCGCTCTCACTATACACTGAATAAATAATACACCTCACCAAACATTTGTCTGTCAACACTTTCAGAAGCCTCCAGTTGAAGATTTTGCCATTTTGGTTTTCTGGCGCTAAAGGTTAATGGAAGAGGAAGGCTATTGTTTGGAGGTACAGTATGTAGTTTAAGACAGCATTTTCAATCTGGCTGCCCTACGCCCATTGTTAGGCTTTGAATCTCCTCTTCAGAAAACAGTGGGTGAATGAGACTGCGTCCATGTTTTAAACTGTTTAAAAGAGCTAGAGTTGGGACTGCACGTTAAGCCTTTTGACAAACAGCTTCAAACTCCCGTCTGTCAGTCAGATAAGCCACGCCCCTTCAAAATACATGGAGTTAATGTATTAACTTAGGTTCGGGAACAGGACCACGCCTAAAACCACACCTCCAATTAGCTGACAGCCCACTTAACACCTAGTCACCTCACCACACCCTGTTTGTCTCAGATCCTTCTACCCACCCTCCCTTCCCTCTTTCCTCATCCCTTCCCTCCTTCCTCATCCCTTCCCTTCTTCCTCATCCCTTCTCTCCCTAACCCCTCATCCCTTCCCTCCTTCCTCATCCCTTCCCTCCTCCCTTATCCCTTCCCTCTTTCCTCATCCCTTCCCTTCTTCCTCATCCTTTCTCTCCCTAACCCCTCATCCCTTCCCTTCTTCCTCATCCTTTCTCTCCCTAACCCCTCATCCCTTCCCTCCTTCCTTATCCATTCCCATCCAACTCGACACAACTATTTCAGGTTCAGTCTGGGGCCATAATCAGTTCGGGTGGATCCACACCCGAGACGGAACCCCCACTCTGAGTCTCTCGCTCGCCCGATCAACCTCCCAGACCAGTCTGAAAGACGACGGCCATCTCACACCCACACCCCTCTCATACACATACATCTGTCAATATATCTTACAATTCACATTAAACGTTCAAACTAATACTGCTGTCCTTGCTAGTGAAATGAGTCATAATAAAGGCAACCCCTGTACAGTGTTTGCCAATTTAGACATGGGCTATTCATACCGAATGCCTGATTTGAACCAGGCTGTAAACAAGTTGAATAGGTGTGTATATGACTTCCGGGGCTTTTGCAGCCAGCCTCAAATGGACCCTCGAGGAACTGCACTTCTTTGCACTTATGCATTGGCTTCATTTTTCAACAGCAGAGTTTGCCTCTTGCTGTGTCTGTGTGTACTTACCTCTAAATGAATTCACTTGTTTGCTCATACAGTGTGTGTGTGTGTTTGCACTTCAACATCTTGAGTATATTTGCTTCAGTGCAGTGTGTGTATTACCTTTTCGACAGCTGTGCATCTTTTAAAATTCTCCACCTAAAGGTGTGTGTGTGCGACAGTGTGTGTGAGACACACACTCTCAGACAAATCAACACACTCACCTGTCTGGGGATCCACTGAGAAGTACTGCTGGCCCTGCACCAGTGTGTACACGAGCTTGGCGCTGTTCCCGTAAGTCGGGTCATCAGCATCTGTCGCTGTCACCTGGATTATGGACGTGCCTGTAGGGGAGGAAAGGGAAAGCAAGGAAGGGGGGAGAGGAAAAAATTGAGAGCGAGGAGGCAAAGAAGGGAAGGAAAAGAGAAAGTTGAGTTAGAGCTTAGTGGACAGTAAACAGCAACACTTTAAGAGCATAAGAAAGCTTTAACTCAACCTCAGCTCTCCTCTCACACTTTTTCTTTTTCAATCTCCCTCTGTCGGCAGCGTGACAAATTCTTTATTTACGCCCCCACCACCACCTCAACACCCACCACATCCCCGGTGCTCTCACCTTCTTCCTCCTCTTCCCCTGTCTATTCCCTCTGTCTCACTTCATTTCTCTTCATCTCCGTCTCCAATTCCCTTTAGCTTCCTCTCTCAATCGGACCGTCTGTCTCTTCAATGGCCTCCGTCTCCATCTCTTAAATCTATCTTCTCTCTACGGCTCGCAGAGTGTCAATTTGGCAGCGAATCTTTTCTTAAATTTGTTAGCAAAAAGTCGAAATATTTGAAATACAGTTAACACACTTCCTATGTAGAGGAATCCTATATGTCTATATTTATACGAGAGCGGACGGAGAGCGACTATTCCCTCTGGGACTGGAGCCAGACAAGATGGGAGGAAGAAGGGGATTGTGGTAGCAGCTGCTACTTTATTCCTGATCAAAGTCATGACAGTATCACTGTGGGGAAGATAGGTGGAGTGTTTGTGTGTCTGCATGTATATGTGTGTGTGTGTACGTGTAGTGGTGTGTGGGGAATACAAGGAGAGGGGATCATCTGGTAGGTGATCCACTACAGGTAGATCAGAGGTTTATTGACAGATGGTGGATGTAACGTGTGTGTAAAGATTGCACCAGAGGCAGAGAGTGTGTGTGTGTGTGTGTGTGTGTGTGTGTGTGTGTGTGTGTGTGTGTGTGTGTGTGTGTGTGTGTGTGTGTGTGTGTGTGTGTGTGTGTGTGTGAGTCAGCGAGGGAGAAACTACATGCTAATTGTAAAAGTCTGTTTTTTCTTCACGCCAGAAAACTGACAACATTAAAGGATTATTCCACTTTACCACTTCTTGGGTTTAATTTTTGTTGCTTTACCGCTCCATGGTGGAAAATTACAACTGCATTTCTATTTTCTGCTTCTTTATACCTCAACCCCATGTTTCAGTAAAAAATATTTGACATTTTACTACACCACATTTATACTACAGCATTGACCTACTTTTTTTTCTTTTTTTTTTTTGGGCGGGGGGGGGGGGGCCTTTACTTGGAACATTACAGGACAATCTTTTACCGTACAAATGCCATGAAGGATAAAACCCATAAAGATCTCACAATCTCTTTGACTGGAACGAGATTTGAGTTTCAACCCTGTGACATCTTTCAGAGTTTTTAAATTGTCCTTTCTTATTCCAGAGGTTTTTATTTCAGCGAAGAAAAATCAACCCAATTTCATGATGAATGTTCCTCTTCTTGCCAAACTCATCAACTCATGACCTCACTTGTGTAAGTCATGTAAGGGCCACATCCTCAGCTTGGGAACCACTAACATAGGTACTGCTTGTATGAAAAATGAATTAATAAAACAAGTCATATATAGTCTTTGACCTTTGACCCTACTTGAGTCAAATTCAGGGCTTTTTCTTGCACTGTTGTTTTTGAGTAATTACAGCACTGTGTCTTGATGTTTTCACACATGCACAAAAGTCCTGAAAAGTTGGTGAGCTGCACCAAAATTTTCACCAACCAACTTCAATCTGAAATGTTCATGCCACACTTCCGTGTGAAGTCAGGGTGAATACAGCTGGAAATCCTCAGGAAATCACAGGAAGTGAGCAGGCGGGGGCGATAACGTTTATATCATGTGGCTAAAGTGCGACTGGTGCGATTTCGAATGATGCTGGAATGAAGCTGTTCCATAGGCTTTTCACTGATATGTTCTTTTCCACTCGTTGATACTGTGTGTACTGTACGCTCAATTACACGTATATTAAGGCAAAAAAAAAAATGTGACTATTGCATCAGACTCTGCAGATTCATCTGCCATCTTGGATTTTCCGCAGCGTCTTCTACCGTCCAACAGAGATACTTCACGCTGTGAGGCACATTTGTGAATAAGCACACAGACGAGGACTGTCCTGAATTTTTCTAAATATGTTTCAGAGAACGTGTTGTAAATGGCAACATAAGTACCACAGTAATGTCTGACGTCAGTGAGGATAGAAACAACATCGCTATTAAATCCAACAAGGTCAAACCCAAACATGTCAGACGACCCTGATTTCACAAACAAGACAGTTTTAACATCAACTATTCTGTTTTTTTTAGTTAAAACCAGTACATTTGCATCAATGATGATGCTAATAAACCTTCACTGAAGAAAGATAATCAAGACATGCTTAACCACAAAGTTTAACCAAACCCTGAGACAGTGTTTGATTATCATTTAACAGCTTGAGATGATACAGCACATTTGTTATCATCCTCTTTTATACGCCATAAGAATATGAAGGAGCAACTC
This sequence comes from Labrus bergylta, assembly GCF_963930695.1. Classification (NCBI taxonomy): domain Eukaryota; kingdom Metazoa; phylum Chordata; class Actinopteri; order Labriformes; family Labridae; genus Labrus; species Labrus bergylta. The sequence continues at coordinate 13,048,932 of NC_089198.1, forward strand.
CCAGCTAACACTTTTTTGTTCATGTCACAAATGAATGATGGTTGCAAGAAAACACAAGGGACATCTAAAAATATCAATAAACTATTGAAGCAATTTTTTAAAGCAATTCTTACTTGCTCTTTGCTTTAGTCCTCTGCTAACTGTTTTTTACACCAAACAACAAGGTCAAATTCCTTGTATGTGTAAATGAACTCAGTAATAAAAAAACATTCTGATTCTGATTCAGGAAGAGAGTCAACTGGAAACCTTTGAAAACATTAATCTCAACTGTCAGCCTCAAACTGGCAAAACAAAGCTGTGGTCAGTAAATACAACGGCCTGGTCAAGGTCAAAACAAAAGAATAACTACAACTTAACACAAAATCACTTTTAACAATGTCCTCCAAATACTGAAATGAACAACACAAACAACAGGGCCCACAGAAAACATCAAGGGCCACCAGTGGCCTAGGGGTTAGTTTGCAACCCCATGTACAAAGGCTGTTGTCCTCGAAGCGGGCGACCCAGGTTCAAATCCGGACTGTGGCTTCTCCCACGCATGTTATTCTCCTGTTCTCTCTCTCTCTCTCCCTGATTTCTGACTCTATCCACTGTCCTGTCTCTACCATAAAGACATAAAAATCTTAAATATAAATCTTTAAAAACGTAACAAACCAATCGGTGAGTCCATCACAAAGCATGATGGGAATTGAGGCATGAAGGGCCGTCACTATAATATCGATCTGGATAACAACGGCGGTCTCACATCTCTGTTGGTTTGATTAGCAGTGGCGTTTGGAGCGGCAGATTGATGTGCACCGCTGCATGTGATGAATAATCTCATGTTAAATTATTCATGTGTTGTTAATTAACAGCATCCCAGAAGTACACACAGAAGTACACGCAGCTCTTAAATTAGAACTGACACTGAGTTAGAAAAGTGAGACTAAAGGTAAAGACAGAGGCGAGGGTGTTTTCAGATATTTGAATATTATTTTGAAACCATGTTCAGTTCTGATTCTTTTCTCAATTCTACATTTTCCCACCAGCGAGAACAAAAAACCATTAGACTATCTGCACTTTCTGTTTTTATCTGGAGGCTCTCTCCTCTATACGAGCTTCACTCAGCCTGACACAGACTTTAAAGTGTCTGCTATTCTCTTTATGTTTTAGGTTTTTTTCCCCCTCCACTATGGATATAACAGATAAAAACAGGGGTGGTGGGGGGGCGGCACGAGGAGAAAAGTAGACAGAATATTTCTTTTGACAGCAGTAGAAATTAATCAGACTTGGGGATCAAACAGTTTGGCTCTGAGGTTGATGCAACAAGTGCGAGGTGGAGGGAAAGCGATTGGTATGCAGCCTATCAGCCGTGCAATACAGCAGTCACACTCCACGAGGATCAAATATTCACAGTGACGCGCATCCAACTGGAACGCACGTACTTACCATCAGACATCTGTCCTCTGACAGGGGAAAGGAAGAGAAATCCTTCCATCTATACATCTATATATATGGATAGATAGAGTTGTAAAAAAAAAGTTTCATTTAAACGTTTGTACTCAAGGTTAAACTTGAAACATGAGTTATTCAGCAGATGCACATCTGCTCAGTGATGTTAACACCCAGCTGAGTGAAGCCAACGATAAACAGTTTGCAGACACAGATACAAGCGGGGATCTGGCTCGGTTCCAGAGCTAAAGTGTCTCATAGATGAGACAGTGACTCCTCGTCCTCCCCTCACTCACCCTCACCCATAAATGTAACGAGCCTTTGATATGAAGCTCGCAGCAATATCGTCTCCTAAGTCACATGTGCCCCAAAGCGCCTTGGTAAATATTGAATCATCAAGTAAATATTGAATCCATGATTGACTGAACAACTCAATCTGGAGACTGAGCTGCCACGAGGAGCAGACGCTCATACGGCAGCTGATAGGATTACTAAATAGTGCTCGTCTCCATCACGTCGCCTCCCCCAAGGCCCCGTCCCGACTCGATGCTGGCAGGGTCATTATTCTAATCTGAATAAAACAATGAAGTGCAGGAGGGACCTTGATGTTTGGGCAAAACCTTTAAGAGGCAGAAGCTGAGGATGTCAAGCCAAATGTGTCAAACCTTCTCTGAACTAACCAGTAAAGGTGTGAATTATTAAGAACAATACCCTCCTTTTTGTCAAATTCAAAAGTTTGAAAGCTATTCTCCTCGCTGTTAAAAGGCAAAGCGTGCTCCTCAAAGGAAAACCAATTTTAAAGGGGCAGAGCAGAGTGTAAATGGAGATTTAGAGCACTTTTTGTACATACAAACTGTTTCCTACAAGCACTCTGCAGCCCTGCTCTGAATTTTAAATTTCTGCCAGTTATTGTCACTCCAACATCTCACTGCAATACAAGTGCAAAAATGGTCACCGCCTCAGCCTGCACCTCATACTTCAACACCTCTCCAAGCACTCCTGTCACACTGAACATGATCTGTCTGCAGGCACAGGAATATATTCAGGTCACTGTGGCTCTGACATGCACTCCGTCATGGATATTACGCTGACAATGAGTGTCAACACATTTTCTATAATGCTCTTTAATTTCTGATTAAATTTGAAATAGGATCCTTTCTCATATCATTCGCAATGACTCCCAAATCTCTCAGTGCAGTCCCTCTGCCTTTAAAGAATGACTCCTCTCTGCTCTCATGAATTTGGTTGATAAAGTGTACTGTGGTTTTTGGGTGGTAAACATTATCTGATACACAGACACTGTCATACATCACTGTCAACAGAAAGCAAGGCTGTGTTTAAACAGGAATTTCAAAACTGTATCCTCAGATTTACTGGGGATTTTCTACCAACTGAGGACTCGTGGCCGGCTTTTGATGAAGTTCCCCCCCCCCCCCCCTCAGGAAAACTCACTTTCCTTTACTATTGCTACAATTACAAAACAAAAACGACTGACACATTTCCCCAAAATCATAAGGTTTCAAGTTCAAAGTCCAAACTTTACCTGGACTTTGTCGTTCCAGCACCCTGGAACAATCTTATCATGGAGTCGGGTGAGCCGCTGTATGAACACGGCAGGTAATATTCAGGAAAATTCACAGCCATAAGTGGGAGGGGGTGATGACGTTTGTATCAAGCGACCAGTGTAATCGTCATGTTTGCGATGAGGCTGCTACATACTATTTTCCGCTCACCAGTATCTTCTTCTTTGCTCATTCACTGATGTAGTGAATACATCCAATTACATGTGGCATTGATAGAAATGAGAAAACTGTCATCATAGCATCCGACTTAGCTTCGCCTGCCAACTTGGATATCATGTTAACATTTTGACCGCAGCATCCTCTTTACGTCATGTCTTGCCTTCTGACATTCATCAGGAAACAGCTCCTGAATGTTGTGTTCACTAAATTAATTCACTTGTATTCACTTGCTTCTGTAAAGCATTTCACACTATTTTGAGTCACAAACAGGATTTCTGGGGCGCCGGTTTAGCTCAGTGGTGACTGTTCAGTTGTCAGTGGGGGAGGGGGGGAGGGGGGGGGGTTGACGTTGAAGAAAGGAGCCGCAGGTCAGACTTGAACCTGGGGCCGCCTGCTTGGAGGACTTTAGCCTCTCCGTTTGACCTAACAGAGCTCGACATAAGCACTAAGCCAAACGACACTTCACTACTGCAACAACAAATCATTTTTCTTCAGGCCTATTTTCACGGACCACCACAAAGATTCCATATTATAGAAGGGGTTGTTACATTGGTCTTATAAACATTTAGAAATACATAAAGCTATGAGAGCTTTATTGTGAAACCCCAAACAAGGACCAGGTGCAAACAACTTCATATGAACTGGTGCATCTATAAATGTCTTCTTGTTTGTCAATCAAACAATAAAAAGCCCAAATAAGTCTTCATGAGTAATACTGTAATAAGTGGAATGTTTCTAGAGGGGGTCATTGGTACAATGTAGAACAGGAAGACATTAGTCACAGGTGAAGGGAGGGTTGATATTGGTTGCAGCAAATCACATCAGCTCCTTACAGTGTTTAAAAATGTAACAAAAAAAAGTAAGACTCCGGCCTGATTTAAAACTGCTCTCCCCTCTGGAAAGAGCCGAGTGCCAAAGAAGCAACTTAGTGGACGTGACTTGAATACAAACAGACAGAATCCCTAATAGGCAGATTATGTCTTCTTTTCATGTTGTTCAATTCAAGCTGTTTCTATTTGTGCTCCTCTTTGCATATACTTTTTGTGCGCCCTAAAGATTACTTATATTGTATTCAGCTGCTTCTATAAGTGTACTTTACATTAACATGCACATAATTATGCAACATCTGCAAACACTGAGATAAAAACAATAGTCTGTTAAAGCCCTCGTACATGATTACATAACCTCCAGCTCCCAGTGCTAATAATCAGCATTTTATCTTCCTCAGAAACACCAAATATTTTAGCTTGGGCATTATTGCAAACTGAACATCTCTTAAATCAGAGACCATAGATGAAACATATGTACTTGATCAATCCTGCAGGTATTTAATCAACACACGAGAAGGGCCTCATACTTCCTACAAGCAGCCGTGGTGACAGTGTTATTAAAAATCAGGCATTAATCCAACCCATTACACATTCTGCATGCACTGCACTTACATTTTGTTCCCATTTGCAGACAGTTTTGGAGAAGTCTGATGATGCCAGCCATGAAATGTTCTGTGTCTGGACTGAGCAGGTGAAAACATGCCAAAGAGTAATACAATTGAACAGTGCCTGAGATGAACTGCTCCCAACACAAATTGGAACCCAAATGCTTACAAAATAAAACTTGTCCAGAGAATATGTACTCTACATTTTGAGATGCTTAATGTGCTTTTAAACTACACTGTGTTTAACAAAGCCTGGTTAACAGCATATCTACATGAAACTGTAAAAATAGTTTCTCTTGAGCTGGAAACTGTGAAAGTGAGGTGTGAAGCGGCCTACATTTAAAGAAAATATAGCAGAGCAAATGTCCTTCACTTTATGCTGCTTTTAGCCTAGACGGCCCTCATGAAACTATATCTAGGTGTTACAATCTGAAGAGGGCACCGATGAATCCCCAGAGCCTTGTATTCTGACTCGAGCTACATGGACACACCGCTCCTGTGAGACTATGCAGAGGGGAATATTTCCCGTTGCTCCCCCATGCTTTCAAATTCCGGTAAATGTTCACAGAGCGTCTCTCTCCGAGTTCTTTTGACTTTGCAAAAGTCGTCAAGTCTAAAGAACAAACGCAACAGGGATGACATAATCCTCTCATTAACATTTTATATGGACGTGCATCAATCAGTTGATCATTCATTAGAGCAGAGAACAGGCGATTCTTTTCTGTTTTACAGTTCAGTATGTTCAGTGTTTTATTCTGCCAATCGCTTAAGACACAAGATGTTATCAATTCAGAGCTCATTCAACTTTGGAGATGGATTTTCAGCTTGCGTGCATAACTTAACCTTGACTGTAAGACAGTGCTGTTGATAAAAGTGTAAATAAAGCCCTTCTGCTGGCAATCTTTTCCTGCTTGTGATTATTTACCCTGGAGTTTAGCAATGTGAGAAGAGAAGAGGAATCTATGAACATGCATTAATGGATAGATGTTAGAGTGAGGGGCATGAACCAGCGACCCTTCGGTTCTAAACCCAAGTTCCTACATACTGTACTGTCCCCTTTAAATTAAAGTATATTTCCATCAAATTAAATGTTTGTATCTAAAAAAAAAAAAAAAAAAAATCTACTTATCTTCCAGTTTTTGTTGCAATGGTTTCATCATGTCTATGTGTGGACGATGCCACCCATTTGATTTGTAAACTTTAAGTCTTGAGTTTGGCATTCACGCGTCTTTGTCAAAGCCAGAGCGCCCATATTTTGCTCAGAGGGTTGATTACCATTGACACGCCTCTATCAGAGGGTTAAAAAGCGGTATCATTAATATAGAACACTACCAATACAGACCCTGCGTTAATATTATATTCTGAATGGGACCAAAGTGCAAAACATAAAAATCAAGACTTTACTGAATAAGACTTGGAAATACGGACTGAGAAAGAAAAGTCATCAGAAATACATATACACAGGTACTGAGTGAAAAGTAGGGTTATTTCCAGATAGACCTGAATATAATCAGACTTATTTTGCAGTCGCCCCCTGCTGGCCAGTAGAAAGAGTGCAGGTTTCATGCATTTCTAGGACTGGCTTTTCTACTAAAACTAAGAGGTCATGTTCAATTCTTATGAACAGCTTCTGGGTTTGATAAGATTTGATTGACAGTGCCAAAACAGCTAATCGTTGATATTATGGTTTTTGACACCTTCTTCTGTCATCTGAGCCACGCCCACCTTGAAGTGATATGAAGAGCAGACATAAATACAAAAATACAAAAATCTGTAACTTACTTAAAGGGCCTTAGATTTAAAACTGAGACATGATTAAATAATTCCATGTGAATGTATTAAGGAAGTATTTAATAGACATATGGTGTTTATTTCCTTACACATTAAAAAAAACCTCTATGATATAAATGTATGCAAATCTTGGAGCTGTGGAATAATCTAGGAGATAACTGCATTAGCTGTGACCAAAATGTGATGATACCTAAGAGGAATAAAATTCAACGACTTCGGAGAACAGCCAATCAAAATTCAGGAATTCTGTTTATCAGCTGGAGGAAGCTCTGCGGGGAGTTTGGATATGAAATGCAGAATTCATACATACTCCATATTTAGCAGTGAATAAACTCTTCCACTTTGTATTCGGAAAACGGCCCATGAATTGAAAACTGTTGTATTATACTGAAGCTCCTGAAATGTAGCAGGTCTCCCTTCACTACAATACCCATTTAAGGAGCCATTTATTGATAAAGGCTAAAAAGCTTTTGTACAAAATGTTAACACACTGAGTGTAATCCTAACAGGCACTAATGTTATGGCTGCCTTGCTGTATAATGGCTGTCGAACTGCAGCTGTCAAAACCTTGTATTAAAAACATCTATGTCGACATTAACACGGTCATTGTATTTCAAATATTCGTTCATGTCCCAATGGAAGTGCTTATCATAAAAGGTGTTTATATTACACTTCATCTAACAAAGGTTTTATAATTCCAACACTGGGCACATCATTGCTTTAATCCAGCTGCAAATAATTGTTAATTTGTGTTGTTCAATCTGTCACATCCTTTTGAAGGTAAGGAATGTTTTTTTGTGACGGCTATACAAACTACAGATTCAAAGCTGTTAAATAAAATACCTTCAGGCAATTCATCCCTTTTGAGATACAAATAATAAAACAGGCTGTCTAGCTGTGGTCAAGTGGGACATCCATCACTGCTGAGCGTGACAGCATGGACCCGCTCAGGCTTTATTCTGATTAAACAGCAAACCAATAAAAATGCTACAGCCTTATTTTATGTACACTCCAATAACCCCCTCAATCAAGGTAAGTTCTTATCCCAGCTATTAAGATTATTTTTTATCACTTTTGCTCCCATTACTCAATCAAAACATAAAAAATATGACAGAAAAAAATGAGTGCCAAGTTTCCAGGCTGAATTTGGTCTGTCAGCCAAATGACAAGCAGGAAACCCCCCAAATCCTGTATTATAATTATGTCACCTCATGTTCAGCTTTGCACAGAGGTTACCTGGTCAAACTCTGATAACAATAACCTACAGGCTGGCTTTGGTCTAGGGATTAAAGTAATCATCTTTCTTTCATGATAAATGGAGCTATTCACAGCTGTCTGGGTGGCAGATGGCACTGCAGGCACAATGTATTCATGTTATAACTGTATGAAAGATGCACTTAAATGGGATACTGTGCTCAGATCACAGCACCAAGTTCGAATAATCACATGACGAGGCGGCTTTGAACTTTTCTTTTAGACAAACGAGATTAAAGACAAGCGTTCATGTATGACAAGAGAAGGACGCTGATAAGATCCTCAAAGTAACAACATATTACAAAACCAATCAATTATTAAATAATGCTATATGCTATGCTATGCTAAAACTAGTTAATATAAGGTGCATGGTGGTGCAGTGGTTAGCACTGTTGCTTCAGAGCAAGGACGTTCCTGGTTCAAATCCCTGTCGGAAAGGGCCGGCCTCTCTGTGTGGAGTTTGCATGTTCTCCCTGTGCATGCCTGAGTTCTTCCCCCCACAGTCCAAAGAAATGCTCGTTAGGTTAATTGGTGACTCTAAAATTGCCCGTAAGTGTGAATGTGAGTGTGGCTGGTTGTCTGTCTCTTTATGTCAGTAATGTGATTGAACAGACCACGGTGTACCCCGCGGCCTTTCGCCCAATGACAGATGGCATCAGCTCCACCCCCAACAGTAAAAAGTGTTATAGATAATGGATGGATGGTTAGTTGATATAATATTAGCAGTGTTAACCCCTCCCACTTTAAGCAAATCCAAAGTAGGCAAACAGTTAGCTAACTTAGCTCTAGCTAAATTTATGTGGCTACAACAACGTGGCTTTGTCTGAATTCGCTCAATATTGTAGAGCATTTTATTCATTGTCTGCCAAGTGTCCAACATTCTTATTCCCAAGATGGAGAGTTCAGGTTCAACAAAGGAGAGTTCAGGGCTATTGAAATAAATAAAAAGTATAGATTGAAAAAGAAAAAAAACATCAAGATATTTTCCTTATAGGCTAATAGAAAAAGAGATTTTAATCCAAACTTACATTTTTGAGTTTATTCAATTAAATGAAGTATTTTTCTCTACTTTTTATGTGATATTTAAACTTGAGCTTCTGGGCTTCAAACTCAGCTCTTCATGTCCCTCAATAAATCTTAAATCCATCACCTGCTTTCCCCCCCTTTCTTTTCGTACCTATATTTGCCATCTCAGGCACAGTGGCGCTGTAGGGGCCTTCATCAAAGATAGGCGGGTTGTCGTTGATGTCCTGCACCCGAATTATGAACTGTGACGAGGGCTCCAGGGCCCGGTCCGTCTGCCTGTCGGTGGCCGTGGCGACGAGACGGTACTCGTCCTTCTCCTCACGGTCCAGTGGCTTGGTGACGTGGATGTTTCCCGTCTTCTCGTCGATCACAAAGACCGAGCCCGCCCCCTCGCCTCGCAGGACATACTTAGTGCGTCCATCATTCCTGTCCATGTCGGTGTGGAGCTGCGAGAGAGAGGAGGGAAGGATGAAAGAAAGAGCAAATGGAAATGAAAGAAAAAAGGGGGTCGAGAAAGAGTGGATGGATGTGAGGAGTGAGGACAGACAGGAAGATAAAGGGAGAAAGGGACAAAAGATAAACACCAGTTAGAAAATAAGTTTGTCCTTCTTTTTTTTCTGTGACAGGCAGTGAAGACAAAACAAGCAGATTATCCTCTGCATGCCTCCAGGACATAATGAATTTGAACAGAGTCAGACAAAAGAAATACACTCAACACCACCCTCTCACACACAGTTTCCCCACATTGTTTCTCATCTCTCTGGTTCCTGCAGTAAGCGCCGTTATGAACCGGGATCTCCTTAATCTCAATGATATCCAGAACACAAACTCCCCTGCTCACTCTTAAAGCCTCTGTTCACTTCGGAGCAGCTGTGGAGCGTAAGAGCTCACGAGTCTGTGCACATACAACGCATGGACTGTTTAATGAAAGCTCCGAATCCAAGGAATAATGAACAGTAGGCCGATCAATTACTCCTCAACTAATAGGCGTGTGTGAGGGAGAGTGGAGGTGTGTGTGGCAGTGGGACATGCTGTATCGATCACAGCCCTGTGTGTTGAGCATTATTGGATCAGCGCCCGGCGGGATGGCAGAGCAGCAGAGCGGCCATCGTCCTCTCATGCAGGGAGAGGTAATATCAGGGAAGGCTCCACACAGTCCTCCGTCCCCAAATCTGAAAGACACGCCAGCGGGACGCACCCAGCACATCAAAACTCAATCTCATTACTGCGCTCCTACGTGGATGGAATATTAACTGTCGAAAAAAAAAGGAGCTCAAAATTAGCCCCCTCTCTCAAAAGAAAGTGTGACATTGTGACTTCAGACAGAGAAAGGAGCAACCAGGCGACAAAGGGAGGGGATGGGGGTGTAGCCGAGGAAGCATTGTTGCATGGCAACAGCTAAGCAAATTCACAAAATGAAATGAGAATGGATACTGTGAATCGAAATGTTCATTTACTTTGAGGAGCGCCATATTTCAGGAGGGGAAATAGCATGGATACGCCGGCTTCCCGGGGGGTAAACGATACTATACGGATGTTGACAAGGTTGTTTGTGGGTAAGAAAGCAATCATAAGTTCACACTGTCGGAAAGTTGAAAGCTAAAACTGTTCAAACAATTTGGCACCCAGTCAAAAAGTTAAGCAACACTTCCCCTTCAAAAGATCTCTTTATTTAAATGAAGATGCAGATCTGAAAGCACTCTCAGCCAACATGAGGAGGTTGAGTAAGAGAAGTCTGTACGGAGGAAACTAGAAATAGACCCACTGCTGTTCTGAAGCCTGTTCTCTGTATTCGTGCGCCCTGTAATAAAGCTGAAGGGAATTATCTTTGAATAGCTATAACTAGCCTTAGCATGTTTCTGCTGTTGCTCTGTTTGATGTCAGGCCAATGGAAAGTCTGTGAGCGTAACTAAAGTGAACATGTCTTACAGTGATTCTTCAGCTGGAGTATTTTACAGTACATTTCAAACAATGACCCCGTCAAACTTTAAAATAGGCTGTGGAAATGTTGTAGCTTTGCCCTTCATAAAATGCTGAGAAGATCAAATCAAAACGATTTAGCAGAGTCAAATATGATAAAAAAAATATCATCATGAATCATGAACTACGTTTCTGCTGTCCTTTCATCGACTCTGTGTGGCCAGTATGATTGAAAACTGCAGATAAGAAGAGACTAAAGCCGTTTTCACATCTGTACTCCTGTAAAGATCAAGATCATTTTAGGACTGCTCCGGATATTCTCCTGACCTGGCTGTTAACATATACACCTCACAGCTGAGGTAGTAGCGGACGAAGCAACACAATGCGCTATATTTAGTAGTTAAACGGATATCACACTATCAACAAAAGAGAAGAACTGGTGAACAGAAAATGTAATGCAGCCATTTAATTACGTTCATGGAGATCGTAGCGGTTATGTGTATACACTTTAAGCACCGTGCAGCAGTCACAGTATGTAAACATCACTCTCCCCCTCCCATTCACTTAAAGTAAATTCTCCTGATAATATCCTGCTGTGTTCTCATATCCGCTCACTCAGACTTTCTGTAGATAAATCACTAGAGGTCTGGCAGGAGAAACTCTGGATGAAGTCAGAGGGAAAAAGTTTTTGCGTTCACACATGCAGCTCCTCCTGGAAACATCAGGAGTTATTCAGGAGTTTTTTTCTGCAAGTGTTAAAGCTCTAAATGCGATCTTGTTATTGTGATGTGTTTGTTCAAAATAAAAATAAAAATCCACATAATTTTAAACTGTCGATAAACAAAAGACCGACAAAATAATCCGATACAAAGCAATAATTTAATTTGAAAACGAGGACGATGATGCTGGAGCTGGAGCTGATGGTCAACATGAGACATTCAAACCCACTCATCCTCTTTGTCTGCCTCCTGCCACACAACTGGACAGCAATAGCTAATGAAACCACACCCAAATTACCAAAGGTCAGCAAATAATTAGCACAAGTGAATTACACATTATTGGTCCTACACTGTGTATCAAAATTGTATTATATCTATACACACAGTTTGGACATCAAGGTTTGGTGCATGCAGCAATACAACAAATACGTCTGAGTGGAGGAAAATGGTAATCACATATCCACACACCAATCCAGGTTGCGGTATTGTTGTTTGATAACTGCTACAGTATTTTTTTTAAACTAAGGAAGTAGATGAACCCAACACAGAAAAAAACATAAAGAAGAAGAAGAAGAGTGTTACATGGTAGCAATATGTAAGACCTTCCTGCTTGTCTCAGGAAAATTGGGGTTCACAGTGCGATACGTAATAGGAAACATGTCAAGCATGCTAATGACTATGAGACGGCATCAGCCAGTGGTGACAATTTACGAAACTTAAGAAAAGAACACATGTCCATAAATGTATCCACGCTGTTTTCAAAAAAGCCTCTGGATGTAAATGCAGAGAGGGTCAAACAACAAAGCTGATACATGTTTTAATGGTATGCAAACATATGCAGAACTAGAGGACGCCGGCTTCAAGTGTATAGCCTATTAAAAGTAGTCAAGCCTCGTTACAGCGACCACACCAGTGGGAACAAAAGCCCGTCTGTTGTCCTTTACTGGTGTACACAAGCTGTGATTGAGCACAAATGACTGCTACACACACTGTTCACTAACATCAGATGAATGGACCTCCCATTTGGAATTTTTCCCCTCTCTGTTTTATTTAATGTTTAATAAACTACAAGCTGAACCAACTGCAGGTAGTTCTGAATAACACAAAAGATGGAATAAGCCATAGCTTATACTCAGAAGTGCAAGTAATAGTTTATTCTGTGTTATTCAAAATAAATGAGAGAAACCTGGAAATATGCAAATATGGACTTGTTGTTCCTTTATGTTGAACCGAACTCTTTCCGAACTATAATCCAAAAAAACAACCAACCAAACCTTAAACCCTGCGATCCATTACACCCTAACTTGTTAGAGCTCTACCTTCACATTAGTCCGACTGTTGAGTGTATGACTATCTAAGGAAGTGGTGCATCTAACCTTTTTGATAATTCATATGCACACACAGACAAAGTTTAACAGATTTAAGTATCCAGTTTAAAACTCTTCAAAGACATCTGTAACCTGTCAACACATAACTTAATATAGATTTGTCATGAAAACAGCAGCTCTTAAGTTTCTTCTCTCCAACTTGATATGCCTGTCAGTTCCATTTTTGTCAATAAGCTTTTCCCACAGCAGCTTTTTCTCTTGCTCAGATGTTACTACTAACTTTAACAATTTCTCTGTTCGATTTAAGATTAACTATGTCAGTGTGACAGCAAGTCATCGTGCACTATACAGCGACCATGGCACTGAAGCAGCTTAATGAAATACAGGCATTTGTACTATTATCACGTGCTTTTCCTATAACAACATGTCAAATGTATTTGGTAAAAAGAGGTTGATCCAGACCCTCCTCTTGACCATTACACTTCCAGCAGCTGTCCCTATCTACCCTCTGTGCCCCTGTTCTTCAGCCCCCTTAAATCAGCCTCTCCTTATAATGACCTGCCCACAGGCCTCTTACTGCACTCCAGAACATTCTTTGCTCTGCTCATTTTTCCGACAATGCTTGTTTTATAGCTTTGATTAAAATCTCACTTTTTTACCTGATTTCAACCCCTTACAAAACCTACCAGAACTGTGACAAGGCTTCATGTTGATGACTTTGCCATAACGATGCAGATAAACCAACATGGCAACAACATGGAAATGACAATCAACCTCCAGAGACTACTTTATATCAGATTTTACTGTCTGTTATCAAATAACGTTATTATACACATAATACATAGTACAGAAAGTGATCTCTCCATCTTACAGTACAGTCAGCCTGATACATTATAAAACATGGCAGCTCATCAAAAATCAGAGAAACAAATGTTCAGGAAATTTGTTGCGTGCCTCAGTTTCACTCTATTTTCAAATGGACAAAGGAAATAGTGTGCAATCAGCACAGTGAAAGCAGAACAGTGTGAGCTTTACTGCTTGAAAGTACATGTGAGGCATTAAAACACACACTCCACTTATCACTGTCAACAGAAAAATCAAGATATGTGCCAATAGCGACAGAGTCCTGGAAACCCGCAGAACCACCTCAATCACATCAGGTCTTCTGGAACAACATCTTAACTTAGGCCGGCTTACTTCAAGCTAGTGTAAGTCATCTAATGTATACTGATCAGAGCTATGCTTGGGATATAGAATTGTAATTTTTTTCTTTGACATGGTGAAATTTAGTTGAAGCAATGCAATGGTACAAAATTTTAACAATGGCTAATGGATTCAAAACAACACCGTTGTTATTTAAAACAGGATATGTGAGAAGAGTAACGGACACTCAGTGTGTTTATGTGCAGTTAGAAAAAGTTGATTTATTGGGCTAGTCTGACTAAAACTGGACTTTTAAAATGCATGTACACATGTTAGTCTGACTGAAATTGTACTAAATTGGATTTTTCTAATTTGGATTAACACAATTAGACCCAAATTGGACTAGAAGTTCTGCACATATTCCACAGTTAACGTATCGGGTTTTGACTCAGAAGTCGAACTGGTAAATGCATAGCATAGCAGAAGTCGCTAAATCATCTGCCTTCGAAAATCATCATAAGCTAGAGACATTTCATGCATCACGTTTGTACCAAAAGTAAAGCGTAGAGTATGAACAAAATGTACAGTGCTGTAAAGTTGCCCATGTTTGCACCATAACACATACAACCAGTTTGCAGCTTGCTTACTTGTTAGCAAGGTCATACGACGAAAGGTCCAATAGTAACCAGCTGAAAGGGGGCATATCGCCACCTACTGACATATTTCTGTCAATACACAGATTTTCTTTTGTTGCTTATACACCAGGAAAAGGACAGTATTCCAATTAAATGGCTTAATCGAGCTATATAGTTTGACTTCACTGTGCATGTAAACATGCTGATTGACATTCTGCTCTCCAGGGTGCAAATGCTGCATTTACACGGATGAGTGCAGAAGGTTGACGGCTCACCACATATTATTTTATTGATCAAGAGCAGGGCGGCAAAAGTAATTGAGGCCTCAAGAAGAATACAGGAAGTAACACGGCGATGTACTCCAGATTGAAAATAGTTTATCACCATCCTCGGGGACCAAAATTACAACCAAGCATTTTGTAGCTCAGAAAGAGACACTGTTAAAAAGACAAAACAGAACAAATCTATTCCAATCATTTTCCTGCCTTGTCAATCTGCTGTATTGTTTATTTGGTTTTCATGTGCCATCCAGTTGGCATTGTCTCTCTGCCAGCATCAATATGACTGTGACATGACTTTGATAGTTAAAGGTCAACTGCCTGTTTACATGAATCCAGGTCGAATCTCTTTTTTGTCTTCTCGGGATTAATGAAATCTGACCTCAGATACTCTGCAGCTGATGCTGCTGTACAGAGCAAAACTTCAAAAAGATAAAACGCTTTTACAAAGTAGAAGGATGGTGAGGCTGGTGGGCAGGTTATGTAATCTGTGTATGCCAAAACAATGAGTAACATGTACAACCTTAGCTCAGCAGTGCACGGCCTGTTGTATATATATATATTAGGGAAATCTGTGATGGGAGGTGACATTGATTAATATGACCGTATGATGTGCCATTAATACATTTATACAAGTCCTTTGTCTTTCAGTGATATGTTTTCTACCTGTGTCCTAGATCAGAAATTATAAAAAATAATAGTAGCAGCAGTGCTCTTCAGTTTCCCCACATAGTCTTCATCAACACATCTTGCATTGAACTTTTTCCTCAACAATATTAGCTCAGGTATTGGTTGTCACCAAATTGACCCCTATGTGAGAGTAGCTAATTGCTAGCTTCATCGTATAGCCAAAGGTTTTCATGCTAGCAGTGATATATGGCACATTAAAAAAAAGGTTGACCTGAGACCTATTCCTTGCAATTCAGGCTGTCTTTTGTGTTATTGTGCTGTTTGTTTGACATTGATTGACTTGTGATTAATTATGTATCCTTAGTCAGTAGTAGTTTCCAATGACCAACCATGTTTTAACGTACTCACAAAGCTGTATTTACAAAGTGGAAATCAGACTTCTTCACTCTATTATTCATTCATGGAGAGATGTCAGAGTGAGGAGCACCCAAAGCATATGGGCGTTCGTTGCCTGACACCACAAGAGCGCCACAGCAGTGACTAATGACGTTTACTGGAATCTCTCCAGCAAGTCACAATTCCATATTTGGTCTGTACCAACACTTGAACCAGCGACCCTCCTGTTTCCAAGCCAGTGCCCAACAGCCTGAGCTACTGCCACCACTGTTTGAATGGTCCATCACCAGTGCACCTGTGTAGTGATACAGTTTTCTCTAATTGGGTCAAAGCATGTATTGTTGGAGGAAGGGTCATTGCATGTTCACAGAGAATTGTTTCCAGTTTGACCTACACTGTGTTCAGGCTCACTCTCATCCTCCATCTTCTGTTGAGACCAACTGGGGCCAATTGTCCAAAACACCCGGCTGGTCAGGACCACCTCGAGAGCCCGGTTCTTCAGCATCCTTAACGAAGAGCCATTAACAATCAAAGTCTTAACGGCCCTGCGGCTTAACGAGGGGACTTAACGAGCTTCTTAATGAAGCCCCGGCCATCATTACCGCAGTGAGTGGTGGCAGCGCTGATTGAAAGCACAGCTCAGAGTCATTCTGGAGCAAGAGAGCCCAGCCTGAGGAAACCAAATCCATTTAAGGATGACCTCTCACCCTTATCTGCTCTTCCAAGATTAATAGGAAAGTATAATAAGGAAAACCCACTTAAGCAGATATAATGGCAATGGATATTTTATGGCATTAGAGGTGGCATCGCTCTGGGCTTTGAAAGTCTCTCAGCCACCTGTCTCTGTGCAAAAATACCCAAACAATATTCTTACACAACGGGAAATCACCATATTTCACATCCCCTTTACTCGCCTAATATGACATCTCATAACTCCTGCATTTCATATCCCCCTGATACACCATCAAATATATCAAGAGACAAACAATATGAAGCCAGTGGCCACAAAAGCCAAATTTACCGATGTGTCACCTCTGCTTGGAGAGTGATTCCAGCCTGATAAGCTGCCATTTCCATTTTCTCTGGCGTCAGTGGTGTATGCAACAGCCAGCCTCCCCAGACTCCTAAATCTCCTCAATTACTTATATTATCATAAGGTAATATGCTTATACTCATATACTCAATTTCACATTTTCTCAATAACCATAAATCATGAAGCGAGGGGGAAAAGTACTCTCCGCCAACCTCTAAATCACTTAAATAACTAATACCCCCGTATACACAATTTCACATTTCTGCCAAACGATAAATCACAAAAACAGTCGGAAAATGTGTTTTTTTCCACAGCTGTGCATTAGCCTAATGAATGTGGATGTTTTCCCCCAATAATTCTGCATGTTGATGTTTGTATATGTGTGTGTGGATTGTGTGTTTGTGTGATGCTAAAAGGGAGGGGAGGTTACAGAAGCAGGAAAAATTACAAAGCGTGGCAATCGGCTGGCAGCTCATGTGAAACTCTGATAGGTGTACAGAGGCCTGCGATTGGCAGAAAGGTTCAATTCTCCAAACACATCAGGGAGAAATTGCAAGGGCACACATGCAGGCAGGTGTGAGAGTGTCCCCCGATATCGCCTGTATGCCTTGGGTGGAGGTAGGTGGGGGTTATTTATCCTCTGTGTAGTATAACTTCAAAAAGAAGCAGAGGCCGTGCAGGATGCCGGCTTGCACCGTCGGCCAGCTGAAATCCACACCAATGCAGGGTGGAGGTATTGCCGGGGGGCTGGGCCTCTGCCAGCTTCTTTCATATAACCAGGGAGTGTCAGGCAGGGCAGAGGGGGAGAGGGTCAGCCAATCGATTTGGAGCAGGCCCACCAATTCAGAGAGATGTCTGAAGAAAGAGGCTGATTGTGGAAAAGCAGCAGTTGAATTAATTTGGGACAGGGCCCATATGAGTTCAGAGAGACCGTTTGAAATGAAACTCTGCCTTGTGGCCAGAATACCTACCACTGAGATGTCATTAGTTTTTCCTGAGGGTATATGTGTGTGTGCATATATACTATATGTGCACATTTAAACAGCAGTCTCTGCAGGTGAATGTGTGTTTAAGATTAAAGAGAGAGGTATAATGACTGTAAGTCTCCCTCTGCCCCTGGCTGAACCTCCACTTGGCACGGTCATCGCACAAAGTGGACAAGGAGCCAAGGCGTGACTAAGAATATGTGTGAATGTGTGTCTGCCTGTATGCTTTGTGTGTGTCTGTGTGTGTGCCAGCAGCACCTGACCTGGAGGGAGAGGAAACAGTTGAAAGCAGGCCAGGAAGTGAGGGGTGGTTAATAGAGCAGAGCACAAAGCTGAGGCCAAAATCTACACAACGACTGATAATTAAAGTCAACATCTCTCTGCAGCTATCTGATGTCTTCTCTCCCTCTCCCGTCTGGACAACAATAGACCCCCATCTGGACACATCACAACACACATGTACAAAGACAAACAACAGGTAAGGTTGGCTTCTCTCTAATTCAAAGGTGGTATCCACTGCATCACTACATAAGCAAAACATTCATTAAAAATGTGTTTCCTTTGCATGACTTCTATTCTCTGTCCTCTCACAGCAATGTCAGACTTGTATCTCCTTGGTATCCTTAATAATAATGATAATAATAATGAATCTTATTTAAAGGTGCCTTTCAAAACTCTCAAGGTCACCTTACAAAGCAAAGAACAACAAAGTGACAACACAATGATAAAATTAACATTAAAAACAAAAAAAACACAAATGTACAGGATGTAAAGGATTTATGAGACCGGATGGAGAATGATCAGACTGAATATGCCAGTTTAAAAAGATATGTTTTGAGATGAGATTGGAAAATGGAGATTAATTTCCTCTGGAACTTCCTCCCACCACAAATCCGTAATTTGTGGTGGGAGGGAGTTCCAGAGGTGGGGGGCAGAGCGGCTGAAGGCCCTGGACCCCATGGTGGACAATAATATGTGAATGAAACATAATACATTTCTTTTATCAACTCAACCCTACATCAGAAGTGAGAAAAGGGCATTCTTTGTTCAATAGTTTGGATTCTTGTTCAATAAATGTACAGTTCAGAAAAATATTTCCTTGAGAGAAATGTGCTATTCATTTGCTAATCAGAACTAGCTCAATAGAAAATGTGAACATTCCTTCAAAGTAAATGTGCAGTCATTACTTATTTATTAAAAGACATGCTTCTGATTAACTAAAGTAATTTGGAGAACTTTAGGAATTGCATTGCAGGACACTTTTCTGAAGTAAATACTACATGGTTGTAACGTATGTGTTTGGATTTATTCAAAGACTATAAACTCATTCAATAGTTTACTTCACACTTCAACAAAACAAAACACATTCAAACTGTGTTTTCTAAACCATGAGCTACTTAATCACTGGTTTAAACTCTTTCAATTTATTAGCAAAACAGGCATCATTAGTCACCAGATCTGTGAGATCCATAGACTGTAAATATTCATGGACAAAGCCTGAATGATGTCACCCATCTGTTACAGGCAGGGGGCTCTGGAGGCTCATCGGCAGCAGCCTCCATGATGGAAATTCTGTCTCATGCTGACTTTCAGTCAACTAACGACAGGCTGAGGCCTGGAGCTGAGGCGGGTTTTAAGCCTCCTGATAAAGTATTGCGCCCACCTGTCAATCATGTCAGATACGCACTTACCTATGGACATCATTCATAAAATCAAAACAGTGTGTCTTAAATAAATTCACCCCGCGTACAGTGTGTGCCCATGAGGACAACAACTAATCAGACCTATTTAATTGTTTGTACCAGGCTGTAAACATGCTAATTTAAGCTGTAAAAAACAGCATTTTTGAATGGGGTGTGTTTGTAGCTTCCGGGGCTCCTGAAGCCAGCCTCAAACGGTCCATTGACGAACGACAGGAATTTGAACTTCCGCATTGGCTTCCTTTTTCTACACCAGAGGTTGCTGCTTGACTACAACATGATTCCCACCTGTTCCGCCCTGCTACTGCCACCTTGTCTGGCTGTCCTTTTACAACCACGGTTGCCCCTGGCTTCTTACCTGCTCGCTCCAATACTGTCATGTTTAGTTGAGTTTATTGTTTGGTTTATTGTTTAGTTTGTAAAGGACCATTTACAACATACATTCATCTCAGTGCATTAGAGGAGATGCATTGCACCACATGTCTATTTGTAGTTTTTCAGCAGTATTTCTTTGCAGGATGTTGCTTACACCCTTTCTTGTTTTATTTTGTTCTTCTTATGGAGCCTATTCTAAAATCTGACCAGGGACTTTGAATGGAAACTATAGCCTTTTGGCTTACTTACAGAGATGTTGATTAACATGTAAAATGCATTTAAAATACATGAAAATGATTTACCTATCCCCAGTGGTATAATTATAGCCGTAAGGATAAATGATACCAAAACATGTTTGATTTAGTATCCTAATTATGAGATAGAATAAATATATTAAACAAATGATTTTTGATCCACATACTCATGAGGGGCTCAAACAATAATTTGCATACTGTTTGTAATAAGTCACTAAAGCTGTCCAAGTGAATCAGTTAAAAGGGTCTTACTGTCATCACTTAATGATATTTGCCTTTTAGTGTGACGGGGAACTCTTTCAGAACTTATAACGTAGCCAGTGGTTAGTGATTAAAGACTTCGGCCCATGACTTTCTTTTCTGTGCGAATTGTTAGATGCACTTTCATGCTGAAACAAAGCTACATGTAATAAATCTGCTGACGATTGCATTACATTGGATTGCAATGCTCCCCTCCTGCTCTCCATACAGACTGATTTCAGGCAGTAAGTGCCCAGTATAGTGAAGTATGATAATGCAGAACAGTGCTGAAATGAAAATTCAGACCCTCACCTACTGTTTCTGTGTTTTATAAGCCATATCATGCTGAATCTGTAAATAAAGGTGATACCATAATATATTTGAGCTTTATTTTCAGCTCTGCAGAAATAGAAGACATGTTTTGGATCGTTAGTTAAACTTATTTTACAGAAAGAGAGCTGGTTGTATAGGTAGATAATCTATCAAGTTTGTGATTTTTGAAATTTGACCTCCACATTGATTTGATTTTTTAAGTACGTCTGGCTTATTTATAACCTGTCCAACTGTCTTGTTTCTTGTTTCTGGCTACGATGCAACAATACAAATAACACCTAAGTAACAATTGTCTTTGAACTATAAAATGTATTCACCAAAATCCCCAAAAGTACAATTACTGTCACTCCTTGCTAGGCTACGACAAAGCCTTATAACCACATAAAACAAAACCACAACCACAACCACAATGAAAAGTATGCAAAATAGTGTTTTCCCCACTTGTGTGACTCACCTACATCCACATGCACAGCTCCTCTCTCATCAATGCAGAGACACATGAAGAAAACACCTTCTAATTAAACAGAGGCTTTTAAACATAACCCCTCCCCCCCCGAACCCCATCACCACCACCACATAAAAACAGAAGCACGATCCAGCCGGCCTCTGAGGAGCACTTGTGACTCTGACAAGTTTTAAATTCTGTCTGAACTTTCAATCAAACTCGTTCTCACAGCGAGTGTTCAGGGGGGAAATTCCCTTTTGTTGCGGCTCGTAGTGAAATGTCAGCCGGTATTGAAAACAGTCTCCCGTCACTGCCTGTCTGTTTGTCTTACAGCGAGATGCGGTTTAAAGACGTCTCCAGGAGCAGGACTTAATTGTTTAGCATTGATCCTGCATTGATCGGCATTGAAGTTCGGTGTGTGTGGATTGCCTCTTTAATTCAGTTGTGTTGTGGACATGCTGCCCTGTTCTGGTTTGATGTAATTCAGTCTGTCTCTGGAGGGCACACTGTGTGGCCTCCACTCCAACACACACACACACACACACACACACACACACACACACACACACACACACACACACACACACACCAACAGAGCACAGAAATCACTCTCTTTCACACTCCAGCACACACACCTCCTCCCACTCGCACACTTCCTAACAGAGCATTCATTATTCATCATTATTAGACTTTTCCTTCAGCAGCATTAGCCGTTCAATGCATCCCGCCACTGTTCCCTTCCTCTGCGATACATAATTCAGGACAAAACTGTGCTTTTAGCCTCAGAGTATGCAAATTCGACTTTTGATTATCATAATCAGCTGATGTTTGAGAGGACGTGTGTGTTTGTGTATGTGTTGGCTGATTGTTTGTGTTTTTTTATTGCTCCAGATCTCCTCTCTGGTCGTGTTGTATACTTCACATCGTATTTTTAGCCAGGGGAGGCGAGCTCAGAAAAGGCCAGCTGAGGCTTAACTCACTGCTGTACATTTAAAGGGCAAATCGCCCACATATATGCCAGCGCGTGCCACCGCCAAGAGGAATGGCTTTTGCCATCACAAGCCAGAAGCCTCTGTGTTTGTGTGTGTGTGTGTGAGTGTGTATCTCTTGGTGTCTGTGTGTGGGTAAAAGAAATAATAAGAATGGAATTTCAAGCTGTTTTTATTTTCTTTTTCATAGCGTTGTTATGAGTATTGAGTTTCTGTGACAAGGGCGTCTAACTGTTTCTTGGCAGAAATGAACAGGTTGTGTTTGACTCAGATATGTCAACATTGTTACAAAGGCACTTAAATGGAAATAAAGGAAAAAATGCAATCTGTAATACATTTCTCAACATTTGTTTAATGCTGAGTAAAAATGAATGTGAAGTCTAATCAACTACTATTTTTTTTTAAATATGCATTATGGAGTGTAAAGCTCAGTTTCAAAACTTGAAATGCCAAGAGTTCTTCACATTGTATTATGTGCTGGTTGTTTATAACGTGTTGTTACTACATACCTGAAGCTCAAATACAAGTCCAATGTAAAATGCACAGAGGAGAAGGACAAAGTCTTTCTTTTACACGGTTCACTTTGTGAAAAAGTCGCAGCTAGGTTAGATTCAGGCACCAAAACGGTTTGGTTGTGTTTAAAAAAAGATTATGGTTTTGTTTAAAACAAGACCTAACATCTCTAAAGTAAAGAATATAAAGTGGAGCGGTGCTGGTAGTTTAGTGCACGCGGCCCATGTTCAGAGAGGCTATAGTCCTCCAGGTGGGCGGCCAAGGTTCTCTCGCCCTGATTTCTGACTCGATCCACGGTCCTATCTCTAAATAGGTAGGGAAGTCAATGTTAACTTGTGGTCTCATAAGGTCTTTACATACTGCCAGTTCAAGGCTAGATATTTAACACCACTGTTACAGCTCGTCTGCAACGTTGGCAACGTAGTCATGGCAGAAAGCCGCTCTACCCCAAATCCAGTGTCGTGGGCAGTAACAGAGGAGTAACACAGGGGGAGACAGTGACATTATAACATTTATTTATACATCAGAGCCAGCTAGCCAGAACAGAGCTGTTTGTGTATGTTTCACTACTGCAGCTTGTTTTTACCCTCTCACACATGTCTGTAGCGCTGTAACCACAGTGTTGGACACTAACGGGACGACAAATAGCAGAGTAAGTACTCTACATTATCCAGTAGCTTTGGCTGTAGCATCGCTGTTCTCTGATTCTAAAACAAATAGCTTTTCAGTTGATTAACTGTGGACCTGATAAATGTGGCAGCGTCCAAACAAGCTAAATATTCCCACAACAAAGTGAAAGGGCTCTGTCACGGTCTAAAATCAAACTACTTAGGATGAAAAAAAGACTCAAGTGGATACACGGACATGACATTAAAGCTAATTTCCTTCTGTTTGACGGTGACATCTCCGTCTAATCCTTGATGCTCATGATGTCCCTGCTGCTGTCAAATGTGCAGACAGACTGCATGAGTTCATTTACTGGGAAACATGCAGGTGAATCCCTAAAAGCTAACATAATCAACCCTTAAGTGCAGTGCACTGTTGCTGTTGCAATGTATAAGTACGAAGACATAATGACGGCAGAGCTCGACGGCAGTATGTGTGAAGAGCTACAGAGACTAGAAAACTGATCTTCTCTGTGAAAACACTGATTTAATTTGACCCAAGAATCATCCTCCGACTGGCTCCTCAAATGGACTTTATCGCTCTAAAAGTCCTGACTAAGACATGTCAAGCTTAGTGCCTACTTACATCACACTTGTTTAAGCTCGTCCGGATCCTTAACCCTGAGCATTCATTTATTTTTGGACACATTTAGTC
Organism: Labrus bergylta; assembly: GCF_963930695.1. Lineage (NCBI taxonomy): Eukaryota > Metazoa > Chordata > Actinopteri > Labriformes > Labridae > Labrus > Labrus bergylta. The sequence goes on from NC_089198.1 coordinate 13,072,848, forward strand.
AAAGGGATGGCATTTTCAACTGTTAAAGGCTGCAGTTGTATGTTTGTCGCCTGTCCAATGGTGTTTAAATTAACTTGTGTTTTCTCTAGATATGCTGTTTTATATTACCAATGTTGTGTATTGTTGAGAGTTCATGGTCTTTTCATGTTTTCTGTGAGAGCAGATTGGGAGTTAAAATGTATACTTTATTTTTCATCATAACTGTTTGTCATGGTGGATGTGTGTGCTCCAAAGCAGGTGTAATTGTAGAGTGGATCCCCTGCCCTCCTTCTTTAAATTCACATTTTACTCCCCACAGAGGCGCTGCTTGTCAATAGGCAAGGCAGGCAACTGCTTAGGGCCCCAGACCAGTAGGGGGCCACTGAGGGCTCACAAACTTTAAACCAAAGCAGTGGCCCAGAATGTGCAAATTTTGCAATGACAGTCTGGAACCTCGCTAAGGGGACCCCCATCTGACAGCACTCACTCTCATTGTCCTGCTAAGTTAATGGTTAATGGTTAATGGTGATGAACGCTGGTTGGAGGGCCCGAGAAACACCACTGATTCCCCTTTCTTCACTTCTGTCAACCCCCCATCACTACAACACATCACTCACTTTCTCCCCTCCCCTTCCAAGGCCTCACACCAGCTGCTGAGCACAAATAAATGTCCATTTTTCACAATGTAGTCCGTAGTCAAAGAAATCCGTTAAAATATTGATGTTCTCATTACAAAGCCAGAGACATTCCAGCCATACTTTTATCCATATTAACAATGAATGAATATGTCAGTTTAAGTGTGTGAGTGTTTCTGCTCATTATTCTGGCTTTCAAGCCCACAGTTTTACTCTTTGCTTCAATATTATCACACTTGTTTTTTAGTCTCAGCAGGCGGCTGTTTCCAGCTGAAGAGCTCTCATAAAGTCTCTGTACTGACTCTTGTAAACTTTGTTGGAGCCTGATATTCTGCTCAGGAGACGAAAAAACAGCTTTAACCTTATATTAAAAAAGGTTTATAGACATATTTTACTCTACTCACTTATTTTATGGTGTATATGTTTTATATTCTCAATATACTTCTGTTTTTTTATTTTCTGTTTTATCACTATTATTTTATTATATGCTACAAATATTCTGTCTTATTATTGGCTGGTTTGTCATCTGTTTGGAAAACAATAGAAAACCACAAGGACAGATAAAGAATGCTCTTATTGGTTGTGGTCATAATATCAAATTCATTTGAGCTATAAGCCATAAACAGCAGAAATCAGACTTTAAAAAGGCAGGTGAAGATCGACCATTTACATGCACCAATCTAAAATATATAAAATGTGCAATTAACATGTAGATTTATTGATTGATTTATTATTTTTGTCCACATGAATCCGTATGTTGTTGTTTTTTCAATCAGAAATGCATTTATTACCATTAGCGTTTATCTCCTCAATCAATCGAACAGTTGCTTCACAAAAATATGGGACGACCAAAATAATTAATCAATACCTGCAAGAAAGACTTACAAATCTATACATTCATATTCATCTTTTGTTTTCATGACCAGCCAAATTATGTGTCACTTGGAAAGCTGCTGCTGCAGGAAATGTGCAGTGTTAAAGTCTCCTTGAAAGGATGGTCCACTGTTTCTTATGCATAAGGAAAAAAGAAAGAAGTAATGGATCACCACCTTTCCTCAACGTTTAGTGAATTCATAAAGCTTTCATTATGGCTCACACGTTCTTCCAGGTCGTCTCACTCAGTTAGCAAACTGGTGAACCAAAAGGCCGGAAATGCTGCACTGCTAAACAGCCTTGCTTCCTCTTTTCAAGAACTGCAAATGGAAAAAAAAAAAGACCTCAATACAAATCCTTTAGCAGACGCTTTTATCCAAAGCGACATACATCAGAGAGTTAGCACAACACAAGCAAAGATCTAGAGGAGGAAACAACATCAGTAAGTGCAAACAAACAGCTTTAAGTCTGATTGGACACAGATGCTGACAGGCAGTGCACAGAGGCAAAGCACAACATCTACAGCTGCTAGAGAGTTCTAATTAGTATCAAAACCATCCTAAATATAGTCATTAACAAACAGAACCATTATCACTATCAATATCATTAAGTGTGTATAGGTGTTCACTAAAGAGTTGGGTCTTTAGCTTTTTCTTAAAGGTGCATATGGACTCAGCAGATCGAATGGAGTTTGGTAGTTTGTTCCACCACCAGAAGAGTCTAGCTAGAGACTCAGGGCCTTTTTCCACAAATCAATATCATATGATGTAAAACTCGGGACACCTACAACTAACTACTTCTATGATCACTTTTTGAACTGAGCTTTAATCGTTTTCTTGTCTACCAAAATATAGTTAAAAATATGTTATGTAACTGTATCGCATACGGACAAGGAGTAATTACTTTCAGCTTAAAAACGACTGCCATCTTTGGTTCATTTAAGTACTTACTAATACTTCCAGAGACTGAAGTGACAGTTTCCATCACTGGCTCATGAGCTCAAAAAGTATTACAACTTTGACAGTCTCCGCATGTTGTCATGACAGCAGCTATTTGAACATTTAGATACATTTACTTTTTGAAGGAGAAGATTTGGACCTCAACTTTTCTCCATTTCACAATTAAGTTTTCTTTACAATGAACAGCCTCAGGACCTTGTACGCGTGGGTGTTGACACCAGGTTCAATTTATTTGGATTTATTGTTAATCTTTCATATAAAAAGTGTGTTTTGTTCTGCTGTATGTCTGTGTCTGTACCTCAACTTAAATCTGTTCTCATCACTGTGTGTTGAAAAATGCATTTCAAATGATTCTGTGTGTGTAACACTGCGCCTCATGGGGATTACGTTTGTGCATTACTTAACTGATGTCCTAATTATGTTGTGGGGGCTTGCTGTTTGGATAATGTTCAGTGTTATTTTGAGTGAGTGAAATATCATAATTATGGACCACACAGGGGTTACTACAAGGTTGGCTTTGGTAAAATCAGGTGCAATGAGAGCAGGACTCTAAAAACAGGGTCCAGAGTTTGCTTCCACAGTCTCACCTCTCTGGTGAAGGTGTAAGGGAAAGATTGTGATGCAGTTAAGTATAAATAACATTCTTATATTTCAAGAAACTGCTGCCATTATCATGGGCGGTTCTAGGCAGGGGCCAACAGGGGCCAGTGCCCCTATAACACTGAGCTTGCTCCCCTCTGTGACCAGCCCTCCAAAAGGAAGAGCCCCCCCTAATAACATAAACAGTACCGGACTCACAATTTAGTATTAAATACTGATGAAACAAATATAAATCATGGTATTTTATGTTGCGGTATGTAATGATGATAATGATGATATTATTTGGCATAATATATTTTTTAAAGCAATCATCTTTGTCTATTTTTTTTACCTGGGTTTAATCTTGACAAAACAACCGGCCCCAGTTTGGCCCCCTCAGTAAAAGTGGTCAAGAACCGCCACTGGCCATTATTGACTTTAATATAACAATAGTACACAGTGTTTAGAGAGACTGTCTACTCTTGCTAAAACATATGGAATATGTAATCAGGGAACATTTTATATTTAAGTTCTGTTTCAGATTTAAATTTAAATATCTATTTAGTAGGCTATTCCACAAAATTCCTCCACTGGTAACTGGAGGCTAAAATACACACTTAAGTTCAATCCAACAAGTTTAGTTGTAAGGATGAACTGACCAGGTCCTGTGATTAGCTGCTATAATCTGCTCCACTATGTCGGCTTGAGGGTGAGTTGTGTCACCTTTCAGCTCTTTCCCTCATTGCCTTCACTCTTTTCTTTCTCACTGTCATGTGGCGCCTCCTCTTCTTTTCCGGCCTCGCCTGTGCCCTCCGCTCCCTGACTCACGGCCTCCTTCAGGGCCGCGGGGAGAAGTGGAGAGCACGGTCCGGGCCGATGCATAAATATTAGCTCAAGGTCATGGTCACCGAGCTCAAACTGGGCTATGCATAATCATGAATTCAACCCCTGCCTAGCCTCTTCACTTCACATATTCCCTTGCGTCACATCTCTGAACACCCGCAAAACATGCACAGTTTCTCACCATTGACACGGCTAACCTTGAATGGCTGACCTCAAGCTATAAACCATCTCTAAATCCCAGTTTGTCCTATTCACACAGCAGCCGTTTTCCTCTGATATCTGGCTCAGAGTGGATTCTGTTATAACAACACATAGCTGTCTTGATTTTATTAGTGGTGGAAATGCAGGAAATATGAGGAATTAAAATAATTGCACTATTTTATTATTGATTAGGAACAGAAATACGAAATCCTGAGGGACAATGAGCAATAATTCAACTTAAATGAACATTTTTGCAAATCAATGAGCCCCTAGCATGACTCAATAATTTTAATTTAATGTATTTTCATTGACTATACTTAATGCTGATATGAGGAAGTCACTTCCCAGCTAATTTTACAATTCGCTACAAGTGGCTTAGTTAAACATATTTCTTTCTGTTGTAAGCTGTTGTCTGATGGAAGCTAATTGGTTATCAGATCTAATTTTAAAAGGCTAAGTCTGTTTACACATTTCCTGTTGTATCTTCGCAAGTGTCAAAAGGTAACGTAAGCATCAGCCACTTCCTAACAAAAGGTTAGCTTTATCTTCTAAGAAGTGGTTTAATACAGTTACCTTTGGATGGGTTGTATGATGTAATGAGGAAATAATTGATTGAATGCTTATAAGCTTTTAGATCTTTCAAAAAGGTAAAGTTAGCATTGGGTCAGTTCCTAACTGAACGCTAACATTTGCCAGGAAGTGGCTTCATGCTGCCTCTCCTACCATTACATTTTGATTATGTTGTACAACACAGGAGGTAAAGTTCAATAAGCTAACATAAATATTAGCAAGGAAGAGGTTGAATGTTAATTTAAGGGTTGCTTTGGCAGTTGCATATTGGTATTTAACAGAGGTGGGAAGAATTAATCCAAAATGTAACTTTGTTAACCATTATTCTGTTAACTAAGTTGTTTACTTCAGTAGCGATTAATTAGTTAATTTCCTTAATAATTAGCTGAAGTTAACATGAACATAATTTGGTTTTGATATAGTAACACCATCTTCACTGGCACTGTGGAAGTACCTTCACGTCAGTTTTAGCAGAATTTCACAATAAAAGCGCCTGGGGCAGAGACTGCCATTTAGGCTCATTAATCAATAGGCTCTCTGAAGTACAAGAGGCGGTGTGCTCCGGCTTAGGTTTCTCTGCGATCCATCTTACCATGTAAGAGCGGGGCCTGGATGTTAGAGGGAACCAACTCACCAGAAGTTAAAGGTTTTGGTATTTTAATAAATTAACACCCTAGTTAAAGTTTAATTAAAAAATAATTACTCTAATTATTAATGATTAACAGAATAGCTGACGTGTGCCCAGCTCTGGAATTAAAATATCTTTCTATATCTTTATAGAAAGTTAAGTTTGAAGGTAGCTGATGGATATCCAATCATGTTGTTTTACAAAGTTCAGCCTGTTTACAACTTTAAAAATTTAATATTTGACACTTTTATGAAGTAATTTTTGCATTTAGCAACTTTCCGGTGATGCTGTTTGAAGTGGTGGAATGCTAGCTGTAGCTGTTATAAGACAGTAACTAATGGGCTTCAGGTAAACATTTTTTTAGTTTTTGACGAATATGGAAGCTTTGAAATAATAAAAATGATAAAGACAGAATTATATAATTTTAGTAGGCCCATGTTTTTTTTAAATATATAAATAAGACATTACAGCATTTGAGCTTTCCGCCCCGAGACATCAGGGAATGACTGCTTTGTGAGTAAGGTGAGTTTTATTTCATGATACTACATATTACCCTGATTGTTATGGTTGTTAACCCATATTTCCAGCGTTATCAACGTTTCATATTTGCATTAAGTTAAGAGATGTCTTCTCTCTCTGGTTCATATACTCTCAGAAATAAAATATTGCCGTTAGCACATCCGGGGGAAAGGGATGCTTTAAATTCAGATGCTTGCTTTTCTGATTTGTTCGACATTATCCCAAGATAAAACACAGACTATGAAGAGAGAAGGGAGATTTGAAGTAAAGGAGAGAGAGGCAGGTTGTGTTTCTTTTGAATTCCATCTTTAATATACGCTACAGTTTCCCCTCTTTTCTTCCTTCTCCTTCCCCTCTCGCAGCCTTGTTCCCTCTGTCATCCAGTCTATTATTTTCTCGTTGTGATCCTGCACACACTCGGCACAGAGACGCATTTGAATGTGGCCTCCACAGGGGTTTGCATTAAAATGGTATTTAACTGCCTTCTCCGTTCTCCCACTCACTCTCTCATATATATCTTCCTCTGTGTAAACCCTGCCTGTCCCTGCGCTCGTGCCCTCGATTCCCAGCTGCCTCTTTTCATAACCCTCTCTTTCTCTCTCCGTTCCGTCTTTTCTTCAGCACACTTGAGGCTGCGTAGGGCTGTAAGGTCGGCTTAAGAAACGTGTGTGATCTCTCACTTCTTCTCCTCCTCTCTTTTTCCTTAAACTGCCTCACACATTTCTCTCCCTCCGCCACTTGTAAGCCATTAACCTTTATTCATTTTCCATCAAACTTTTCGCATCCCATTAACGCTACTCGTACTGTACTCTTCTTTTTTAACCTCTCTCTGTTCTCCCTCCCGTTTTACCCCCTTTCTTACACGTCATTCCTTCTACGTTGTGCATGGTAATCTAGCTCTGCTCTGTCTCGTTATCCCTTTCTCCTCTCCCTCCCTCCCTCCCACACTGTAGTCACTCTCTAATTGCTGTCTCACCCCTGCTGTGCTCGGACCCGGAGGCTAAATGATTTTTGCAGGGAGAGTGTGAGTGGAAGTACACAAAAGCACAGAGCTGTGTATGAGACATGTTTTATATGATTCCTTGTGGGGAGTTGTGTGTTTACAGTCATGTTGGCCCTCCTGTTGGCATCTTCACACTTTATTTTTATTTGTGTGACTCCCTGCCTCTCTCCTCCCTTCGGTTTCATAAGGGACCCTTTTATCTGAGCCGTATTTTTGGCTTTTAAGCAGGACTTGCAAGCTTTGTGTGTTTTGCAAAGGTCTTTCTTGAGCTCACAGAATGTGGATTTTGCCCATTGTTTTTAACAAATATGTCCTTAACATCTACAAGTGTATGTGGGTTTTTCTAAAATGTGTGCTTATTTCAGCATCAGTTCAGGTCAGGACAAAGTCGGAAAAATTTGCTTCCAGCAGCAGTGGTAGAAGTTTTCACATCTTTAGCTGGAGTAAAAGCAGCAACACCACAGTGATAATACACTCTGTCAAAAGTAAAAGTTCTGCCTTTAAAAGTTTTCTCAAGTAGCAGACAAAGTGTAATGTTGAGTATTTCATCATTTTTTACATTTCATGTTTATATGTTTGTCTGAGTCATTTCCTCACAATGTTAATATTGAATGAATACCTCTAAAAAACATAATATTTTAAAGAAATTGCGGATAACTAGCAAAAGCAAAATGACATCATTTTTTGCAGTTTGCCGAGGCGCACTGTCATGAGCTGATTTTTCTATTTAAGTCATTGACTGTATAAAAAAAAGGACGACATGACACCTCTAAATAAGCAAAGCAGAAACATTTGAAGCTCCCTGGACTGATTAGCTGCAGCATGTTATAAAGCCCTCCTCCTTTGTGTTAACAGATGGGACATTTGTTAAACTAGAAAATCAAAATACAGATACAGTCAGATACAATGTTCTCACACATTATAACTAGTTGTGATCATGCTGATCTATGCCTCAGTGTTCCCTTTTTTTCTGATAAGTTTAGCTTTATTAAGTTATTTGATACTATAAAAAGAAGTATGGCGCCATGACTGATTGCTCTGTTCACCACAGCGCCGAGTGCACCGGATTAGCAGAGCAGGGACATAATGTGAAAACATAACAAACACTAATAGAACTAGAGTCGTTAGACTCTTCACAACATGTGTGTCTGTTTCAAACTGATACAAGACTCTGTTCTGTTCTTTCCCAACCACAAGGATCTTCTTTGTTTAAAGCTAAATCTGTCTTTTGGTTAGCAGAAAGGGCAGGATGCCAATACTGACACGCCACCAGCAGATCCCTACAGTGCCCACAATGCCAGTCAAATGTATTCTCAAACTGTAAGCAGTTGCCAGTGTCTGGAGCTGTAGCCATAGGCTTATGTAGCTTCTCCTCTGGTTCTAAAGCCTGGATGTAAACAAGCAATGTGAACAGATCTTGTAGGAGTAGCATGTCTGGCAGTATTTTGATTGAGTAAAACTGAGATGAAAATATATTAAGGCTGTAAAAGGTTAACTGGCATATCTACCAAAGCAATGCATATATCACATTAAGCACAGGTATGTATGTTTACCTGCAAGGAGTAAAGAAGGCTGGTGGCCACATTAGCCACTCTTGGCAACCAAATTACATCTATTACCTGCAGACAATTTTAAATAAATTGTTTGTGTTTAGTGGGTTATCTGAATTTAACTTTCTGTTTAACTGTCTAGGAAATTGGTTGCTAGGAATATCCCTGCCAAAAAGATGTCATAGACATAGACATATGAGCAAGGCAAGAAGACAATAGTGATGCATTAAACGGTCTCCCAATAAAAGTTGGCTGCTTCCTGCATGTCTTCCCCCACTCTCTCCTCCCTACATTTCCAGTCTCTCCAGCTGTCCTATCCAATTAAGACAAATAAAAACTGGCTGCAGTGGAACGTATAAGATTTTAGTTCTGGTTGTTAGAGCACAAAATGTTGAAACTGGTGGTAATGGTCCCAGAGTTCTGTTTAAAATGAAATATGTATCCACAACTGCAGGCAGGAAACAAAGGTTAAGATTCTATTTTGTCAGAAATACAACTAACAGAAAATCAAGAAGATCTGTGACTTGTGTACAACATCTTAGTTTGTGATCTCAATACATATATGCAAGATGTACTACTACACATTTATGTTTGCCTGGAACAAGCTGTTCTGCTCTTCCAGTAAACAGCGTGATGTTAAAAATACATTTAGACACAAATTACCCGCAATGAGCAAATGTATCCACCATGTGCTGTAGTTTTTTCCTTCCAATCTCTCAGCCATTTGAACCCTGTGAAGACATTGCAGCCTCTGACACTACAAACAAGAATATGGAGGGATAAGTAATGAGAGTGAATGCATTTTTGAAAAACTATAGCAGAAGAAAGGTCAGCTGTAATTAGTACCAAAAGTGTGTTTGGTATTTCCAAACATTAGGGATTATAACCATAAAGGGGTACCATCAGAAGGTTTCTATAACTTGATATTTTACTAAGAAAGACAGCTGATAACACTTACATAAAAACAGACTTTTTTCATCCAATTTGAAGCATAATTTTCTGAACCCCAAGCAGAGATAATTATGATGACAATCTGGGTATGTTGTCAAACTTTTGGAGCATTTCCTCTGTTTCACAGAAACAGTAATTCAAATACTTATTTAGATCAATAATTACAACCTAATACAAAAAGTATGGCAAATGCAGAAAGGGCGCTTTAAGAGAATTATATAATCCTTAGACTGTTTTTGGAGATAAACACAGTTTTATATGTTGAAGAAGCAAATGAGGTTCAGGTATTCTACTCCTTTAATAACTATTTTGTTTTATTAGTCATGTATAAATGAATGTTTTATCTGCAAAAGTAGTCACTATGGCTGAATGTACAAGTGATATTAAGGTTTCATTTCCAGCTGTAAAATACTGTTGAGTGGAAGCATAAAGTAACATAAAATATAAATCATGAAGAAGAAGCTTTTTACCCCACAACATGCCTTGGATAAACGTACATAGTTACTTTCCACCACTGGCTTGTCTCTGATGACAGTAAGGCTTTGCTCGAGTGAGCATCAGAGAAAACATTATGTGCACACATGCTAACACAGTCTCAAACACCAACCCTTAACTTCCTGTGACAGCCTCCTTCTCGTCCTTGCATCACACCGTCAGCTTCCCGCGGGCCAATTCCACAATATCATGTGTGTGCACGTTGCACCCGGAGGCTCCGAAAGGAGGCGCAGGAGGCACCAATAAAGCTACAGTCAATAACTGTGTTATTTATATATCTTGAGAAGCCCTCGGGCTGCTGGACTCTTTTAACTGCGTTTTGCAGGGCAATTTCCAGCACTGAATGTTAATGAATGATTCCCCATAATGAGAAAGCTCTGTTTAAGCTATGGTGGGAACGGCTGGTATCGTTTGGAGTGTCAGAATCCAACACAAAGTGTTTAATTACTGATTCCCATTTATGTCCGCATGTTTTTTTTATGCATGCTTTGCTGTAGCGTGAGTGTCATGTGTGGCAAAGACAAAAATGTTAATTGTGTAACACAGGGATATTTCACTAATTATGAATTATGTATGTTCACACTGAAATTAATGATATGCTAATGATGGTAGCCTAAGCTCATTTTCCTGCTGAATTACGTATGCGTATTAGCGTCTCTACAGGTAGCTCAAACACTTTAGTTGATATAAAGGTGAAGCAGGGCAGGATGGAAAAGCTTGAATTTCCTCACACAGAGGAAGAAACGATTATATATGTCACGTTTCCTCCCCACATGAGGTGTTAGGGAGTTTGCATTTCAAGAGAGCAGTGAGGATGGAAGAAAAGCTAATCAGAAAGTGGTGGGTTTTTTTTTCTTCTTAATCCCAGCTCTGCTGAGGCGCCTTTTCTCCTCAAGAAAAATCTGTGTTTCTTTCACACTGCCTCTGCAATCACTTGAAACCCCATTACAGACCATGTGACAGCATCAATTAAATTCACAATTATCACGGGGCAGAGACACTCCAGCGTGAGAAAATATAGTAACACAGCATCGTTTGCGAGTCTGTGTGCACGCGTGTCTTTGTGTGAGCGTGTGCATGTTTTGTGTGTGTGAGACAGAGATAGAGCGAGCGCGTTGATAGAGGGCAGGAAACTGAGTCACACAATTCACCACTCAGAATGTTTCATGCCCTTTTTGGCAACTCCTGTGAACCATAACAACTCTCCAAATGCGAGATGCTACAGTAAACACAAAAACTCAGATCTTTGACGGTATTACGACGTATCAAGCTCCGCTCTGAAAAACAGTGAATGGACAGCTGGTGACTCGTAGGCTGAGTCTTTCAGACTTAATTCCAAATGAGCTGGGCCTCTTTATATGGCTTTCTAACAATTTGAAAAAAAAAATGAAAAAAAATGTATAAATATCTGTGCTAAACTACACTCGGTGCTGTCAGTGCATCCACAAAGTTGGCCCCCAAATTCATTATCAGTTTAGCTGCAGATCCTTTGTCTCTCATTGACATCACAGATTAGAGTCCTGGCTCTTGTTTCCAGCTTTAGTAGAGATTTATCCCAAACCGAGCTGTCTGCGATCACACAAAAACACAGCATGAATCAGTGTTAGCAGGCGGCCTGTTAAAGGGAGCCCACAATTAAATACGGATTCACACCTTTAGATGTACGCGGTTTGTGTGTTTTAGTGAGTGCGCAGATACAGCCAACGAAAAGTGAGACACGTGTTGTGAGTCACAGGCAACAGAATTAGCATCTGACTGAGCCGGAATTTAGGTGTCGGACCTGGCAGGTGGAGTCGTTCTTGGCCTGTATAGTCATTTTTTCTTCACACCCTTCATCTCAGCTCTCTCCATTAAAGCATAATCAGGTCCCTGATCGAGAGAAAAACAAGGTAGCGCATCCGCATTGATCCCTCTGCCTATAGCGCTAGCCTACATGGAGCAGAGCAGGAGATTAAAAATTCATAAGCGTATTAAGATCTATAAGAGCATTATTCATGTGTGCCGTCACTGTATTATACAGTGTGGTACTAATCATACGCATCTCCAGCCCAGCACACATACACACAAACACATGGTCACAATAGCTGTCTGGGTGAACTCCAAGTGTCAGCACTATCATATGGGCATGTGTGTGTGGCCTGGCATGGTTCCCTCCTTGAGTGCCATACAATGTGCTGGCATAAACACCTGCTTGACACAGCAGATTGGCACTAATGGCTTTACACACAGTGCCATCTGTAAGCTGGACCGTTAGCTCCTCCATCTTCTCTATGGCGGCTAACGGTGCTTTGTAGCATTCAGTTTAGACTATCATCAGTCAAGGTGCAAAGGCAAAAACAACCACATTAAATGTTGGCTGATCACGGTGCACTTAGAGAGGCTCCTCATGTAGGCTGCAGGTCCTGCCTGACTGTGTGCACCTGGAGCCAAGTGCACCAGCTGGGCATACAAAATGAAGTCTTACACTCTACGCCCGACTTAGCTTCAACCAACTTCTTCACTTGAATTTGCACCAAGCCTAACTGAGAATAGCCAAAAGGTGTACCCGGTCTTAACACTTGTGGAGCAATGACTGTTGCCAAACTATAAACAGAAAATAAATACAGATAATGTGGAAATACAAAGCAAAAATATACAGTATATATATACATGTATATACTGGACAGATAGCAATATACACCAACACAGAATCCCTGTCAATGCATCCAACTATATGAGGCATCCCCATAAGGTTTATTTAATCATTAATGTATCACTATTTTCTACTAATTGATGGTTAAGACACAATGAGAGAGAAAAGCTATACGTGGATGCACACTCTTCAGTTAATTCAAACAAGGCTTTCATGCTAAAACGAAAACTTTTCGATTAGCTCACTGTCACTTTAAGTTGCTTTTTTGGGCCATTTTTGCCTTTAACAGATCGAACAGCTGAAAAGATTGGAAAATGTTGGATGGAGAGTGTGGGGTATGGCGTGCAGCAAGCAAAGGGCCGAGGAGGGATTCAAACCCGCTGCCACTGCGACGTGGACTATAGCCTCTGTACATGGGGGTGTGGTCACCCTGTTAACAAAAACACTCTTCCATGTGTTTTCCTTCAAAGTTTTGTGACTGTTGCTTTTTCCATTTGTGTTACCTTGGATACTTGTCTGACAGTCTAAACGTAGTCATAAAAGTTACACCCAGGAGCAACACAAACAGAGCTTAAGTCCCACTGGTGCCGTAGTAGCTAAGTAACACCAGTTTATGCCCGAGTACCCCAGCGTACGCCCGGATGCTGCACTCGGCTCCTGGGTATTGAAAAAAAAAAACACAGAGTACATTTGATCTTTTGTCTATTGAGTGTGAGAGATTTCCCACTGAGTTGAAGCTCTTAACCATCAGATGAACTTCAAGCACTCACACAAACACACCCAAACCTCTCACTCTGTGGAGTCCAACAGCCTGCAGCAGTCACACAGGGATCACTACTATTCATTTGTTCAGCAAACTGGCCACGCGGGCTTATAAATTGGCTCATCGACAGCAGATGGGTGCTGAGACAGTCGGCACATGCTGAGGACTGAGAGTGAAACCATTACAATACAGGACTCGGAGACACCTTCACGCCGGTCCACGTGACCTCCTTCACGCTCATCTGCTCATTCTGTCAAGCCGAGGTGGGAGTGTGCATCGGGCAGCGGGGGTGAGACATGCCCAGTCAATGATTGTAATAAATTACATTGCAGAGCATTAGGACTTCAGCCCTGTGTGTGTTGTACTAAGGGAGAAGGCGGCGATAAATCCTGTCAAACCAAGTGTAAATCAGTCCAAATGAAATAGCATTAGCGAGACCTTGCAGACCTCTGACCATGAGGGAGGAGAGCTGACAGGCCTGACCTACAGGGAAATGAGGGAACACTCCGACTACTCTTGCTCTCTCGCCTTGGGGTGGGGATCAATGGTGGAGGGAAAAAGTAAACCTATTAATTCTCATGGATATGTCAATTCCCTTTGGTGGGTGCGGATTGGAGGAGATCATGACTCGCCCCTTGGGGAGATGTGATCTGTGCCTTTTGTCACGCCTCAATGCACCATGGATTCATTGGGGTTTTTACGGCTACCTGGAAGGCACCACATGGCAGTGGAGCGATGTAAATCAATTCCAATTGCAGGTTCATTACAATGCACAAAAAAACTTGCAGTATGACTCTGAGGTTAGATTATGCTAACTGTTATATTGTAAGGTGTGTACCGGCAGGACCTGAGGTAAGACAAAGCCATGTAGTAGACTTGTAACAGATTCTTAAACATTCATTAAACATTCATTAAATAGTTCACAGCCCTTGTAAATGTTGAATGAAGTTTTTTCTTTGTCCTTACCCGTCCAATGAGCACAGGTTCAGGCCCGGCGTACTCCTCAATCACAAAGAACTGGTTCCAGATCCAGCTCCTCCTGCTGCGAGAGCGCGGCCCCTTCTTTTCCATCCGGTCAGCCATCTCCTCGTCCACCGACTCCGACTCCTCTGCTTCTTCAAACACGAGGCCTTTCCCATTCTCTGGCTCGACAGCTGGCACCCCAGCGCCTTCTACATCGCGGCTCCATTCAGGAGCCGGATGAAGCCTCAGGACATGACTGCTGTTGACAAGTTTGTTGTCTTCATCTGCAGGGTACTGAGCTGTGCTGGCTTCTGTTTGAGCAGAGTGAGCTGACTCTGTTAATGGGTCTCCATGGGAATCTGCTGCTCTGTTCTCCGCTCTTACTCCCAGGGGTTGCATTGTCAGCACAGACGGCGGAGAATCATTTGTTTCAGAGGGAGCGAACAGTGGGAAATGTTTTGTCGATGTAAATGGTGGCTCTGTTTGGTTGCCTATTATTTCTTTCTCGGGGCTGAGACTGACCTCGCTGCGAGGTGTTGACAGTAAGCGGGCGAGGTGTTTGCTCTTATTATCTCCACTATCAGAACCCTGCCCTTTACTTGAAGCTGGATTGACTGCACTTAGAGGATTATTATGAGTGTTGGCGCCCTGGTCCTGATTAAGATCTGGAGTGGGGACAGGGCTTACATACGGATATGCAGTCTGATTATCAAATCCAGTTTGAAACTGAGTGACAGCTATATCTTGTCTCTGCACTCTCTGAGCCTCTAACTGTCCGTGATTAACGTCAATCAAATCTCTCTTCCTGCTCCGACTGCCCTTGCTCGGAAAGCTCAGGACGGGGACGTTCTGCATTTGGGAGTTGACAATCCTGACTAAGTTCTCCTTCGACAGCAGCTTCAGGACGCCATAACTGCCAGTGAGGTTCAACTTTCTGCTCGAGTCCACGCTGAATCCTTTCCCTGGCACCCCTGTAGTATGGACACTCATATCACTTCTACTTCTGGATCTGGACCCTGACTTAGACCTGGTTCTATTGCTGTGTCCATCTGGCTTATGATGGATAGCAAATATTTTCTCTGACCTTCCTGTTTTGGCAAAGGTCTCAGAGTTCTTGGTGTTGTTCCTAACTTTCTTCACATCCTGGTTTAACTCCTTGTTGTTGGCTAATATGTGTAGAGTCCCTTCTTTTTTACTGACTGAGTCAACCTCACGCTTGGGTTTAAAAGCTTGCCTCTCCTTGCTGGCTATTTGTGGAGCAGCATGACTTTGCAACATTTTGGAATAAGAGAAAGATCCAGAGTCACCTGCCTGCTCGTGACTGATCAAGTTTCTAAGAGTCACCACAGGCATCGAATTAGCATCCACGCTTGCATCCCATTGGTCCGTAGCTCTGCTGTCCGCTAGCTTCACTACGTGTGATCCGCCCACTCCTCTCCTACGTAAGGTCTTACTGGCCAAGGCACCTCCCACAAGCCCCCCCCACAGGCAAAGGGAAACCAGTAGGAGCAGATTTCTTGTAATCATCTTGTCTTGCTGCGAGGTGTCCTAATTTGAGTGAGCTTGGCTGTGAGGCAGGCCTTGTTTTCCAGTTGTCTTCATTCTCCTTTCCCTTTTCACCTCTTTTCACGTCCCTCCTCTCACTCCCCCATGCTTTGCCCTTCACACAGACCTGGAGGGCAGGTGTCAGTCACTCCGTCTCTCTCTCTCTCTCTCTCTCTCTCTCTTCTTTCTCCTTGTGTCTTCCTCTATCTCACCAAAGCCTCCCTCCGCTGTTTTTTTCCCGCTCGTCTTGCGAAGCGTCTCATTCAGTTTCCCAAGGAGGTCTGAACACCCTGAGAGGAAAAAGATAAAGATAATTAAGTTAAAACTTTAATCATTGCACTGCGTTAATTAAAAGTGCAGCGGCATAGACAGGTAGGAGAATTCACAGACAAGCAGGCAGGACGGACCTTTTAACAGAGCAGCAATCACATTTTCACAAGCACAGGGGGCTTCTCAGGCCCTGAACACACATCCATTTATACCTTCATAATGACCCAAGTATTTTTTCAGACATCTATTAGATAGACGGGGACAAAGTTATCATTGTACTATTCTACATGGAAAAAGATAGGATAACAGTATTAGAAAACGCTCTGAGCACTTAGTAATGAGAACAACTGTCAAGGATTTCTGACTGCAGCGCAAAGGAGGACAAGCTTCAACAGAAAGCAGCTTCATATCGCTTTGATGCGTGATTAATTAGCTGGATTAATATTGTGCTTTGATCAGTCAGTTAGAGAATGTCAATACAGATGCAAGACGTAGATGCAGATGCACTTTGTTGTGCTTCCGTGCCTTGAGCGACGTAAAAAAAGGTTCCTCGGTTTCTCATGCATCTGAGGCAGACTCTTAGCGTGTCTCTTATGCACTCAAGACTGAAATGAAAATCCTACGCCGAATCCAAATGTCAGATATCAATCAGAGCACTCACTTTAAGATGAGAACAGGCAAACATCACTAGTATTTCAGTTACATCAGCCTATGCATCTGACACGTCAGTGATATGAAGAACTTTTTTCAGTAATATGTGTGCGGAAAAAAGACAAGCATGTGTGATTCAGAAAATTACTATTTCAATAGGGCACTCCAACGATTTGATGCACTTCCATAATGCTGGAGGAAGAATAGTTGAACTGAAGGCAGGAGATGGTAATATATCCTGACTCCACTCTCAGTTAAAGTATGCTGTAGTTTTAACCTCATTTATTGCATTAACAGAACCCTCATAAATGGTTTTGATTTATTCTATTCTGAGGTGGAAAAGTCATGCTGGAGTGACTGTGTTTTGTCTTTTATGATTGACAGCCCGACCAGCTGTGCTGCAAAGGTCGTCTAATGGCTTGCGTTGGCGGCAGAAGATCATTCCTGCTGTTTTAACAAACCTCTACATCTTATTTCTTTTTTTCTTAGGACGAGTGCTCATACCAGACGGAGAGATTTAAATCAAAGGATGCTCTCAGTCGAGCTCACAATATAACGGGAAAACTTTTCCATAATGTCAGTACTGACCAGAAACTTAGGGTTGCCAGGTCTGCAGGAATCCGGCTGCTTTTGAAGTGTAGCCACGGGGGGGGGGGGGGGGGGGGATATTTTTTCCATGGGTTGGGAAGACTTCCTTTGCATGCAAACCACATGAATAATAACTTTAAATAAAACTCCATAATTTAACTGAAATCATTTATTTATGAAAAAAACGTACAAAACGGGCTCTGGATCATTCAGCAAGCACAATCACATACACACACACACACACACACACACACACACACACACGCACACAAACACACACACACACACACACACACACACACACACACACACACACACATACACACACATACACACACACACACACACACACACACACACACACACACACACACACACACACACACACACACGCCAACCTGCCCGTCAGCAGCAAGATGAAAGAGTTGTTCCTGTACATCACAGAGTGAAGCACATCAGAGACACAACAGCATCTGAAGGACTGTCGAGGGAAAACTGCTTTTAATGCTGACACAATAAACATTTCTGTTGTGACTTTGTACGCACTATTACACGCTTGCCAATGATAGCAATGCTGGTGAACTTTGAAAGCAGTGTATATGGTTTGGCAGGTGTGTTTTTTGATTTTGTGTGAGGTTGGTTCTGATTTGCCACTGGGCTTTTTTTCCCCTGTAGAATAAATTAAGGAAGTGTGTGTAGCTTTTTAAGTTTCAGAAGTGAAGCTGATGATTATGTGCCTTTGAAGTGCATTCTTTCTAATGTCCATCAGGGCGAGACTCCTATGGTTTGGTCTCTGTGACTCCTACTACATCTATTCATATCTGTCTTATGTCTATCATCAAAATGTTAATGGAACTCTTGTCATTGTCATTACTGTTGTTAAAGGGATACTTCACCCATTTGCATTAAGCTTTGTATCATTAGAAACCTGGTAGTATTTTTGAATGGTCGTGCATCTCGCGCTCAGTCTGAAAAGGAGCTTCCAGTGACGCAAAATGTGGATTTTTGCGTCACTGGAAGCTGTTGCGGTTAGCGGGGTGAAACGACAACGCTAGTTCCTCATATTTTCGACCACTGAAGCTACAGACCAATCACAGATCAGTGGGTGGGAACTCACTCTCAGAATCAAAATTTAACGTCCGCCATATTGCTTGGAAGCTATGCTAACAGACTCCATGGAGAAAGCTGATAATGGCGAAAAAATATAAATATAGCAGCGAGACCACTGGCCACCAGGGCTGCAGCGACACAAGACCAGCCTGTCGGCAGCAACCGTCTCGCGGCTATATTGCTATACTGCTGGCCGCCCCCGGCCCCTGCCAGCTCAGCAGCCAAGACATAAGGCCTGACTGACGGCGGCGGTGAGGACGAGGAGCCCGTTCCGGCTTGAGATGGGGCGGACTGGTAGTGTCTACACTCTCACTGTTTGCCTATGGACACAGACATAGAGTCTGTTTTCTGACAGAAATTTCCAAGATACCAATTCTGGAAGAAGTTGAGGAATCAGTTGAGGAAATGGCCTCATGTGTTGGAGTAAATATGTCTGTAAATGTTTTTATTACTATATTTCTACTGCTATATCTTTTTTTTTTTTTTGGAGAAACTGTAACAATCGAATTTCCCTCTGGGATTAATCAAGTATTTCTGATTCTGAACTAGAGGAACTTAGTGGGAGTGGCCTGCGGTGCTGTGCATTCTGGGATTAGGTGTCTTTCATCCACATGAACCAAAAAGACACTTTCTGACTTTTTTCGGCCAAGTAGGCACCAACTTCAAAATGTATTTCACATTTCTACTACATATATGACCCAATGTCAATAAAGATTCATGTTTCAACGGGTGAAGTATCCCTTTAATGTCAGTATTAGACTGATCACTTGATTGTAAATACTTTTACAATTATTATTGGTAATGTAAAAATCTCTTTATTTTATTAATTGATGTGGTTTTGTTGTTTCTTCTCTTGTTGTTTGTCTCGTGTATCTCTCTATCTGCAAACCTAATATTTTAGTTCAATAAGAAGTGACCATGGCATTTTTTTCTGATTGTGTCTCACTCTGTGGCTGTTCAACATGAGTCTGGTTCTAGGTTTCTGCCTGCTTCTTTCTAAATGTGTTTTACTCATGGTGGATTCATGTTGGGTCTCTGTAACATAGAGTACAATCTAAACCTGCTTTTGTAAGTGACATGTCCTTTGGTATGTAAGAGTATAAGAGAATAATTTGTACTTCTGCATTGATCTTTTTCCTCAGCAAAAAATCTTCGAATAAGTATATGGGCTCAAAAGTGTTTCTCAATACAACATGTTATTTAGTCAATTCCGGTCCTTTGAAATACACTAAAACAGGCTATGCTTAAGGTTATCGCTACCTGTGATCTACAAGTTGCTACCTTAGCAACACATATCAAGATAGAGGCATGACGATGAGTGTCCAATCTGTCATCTAATAATGGTCACTCCCCAAATTCTTGGCTAAAAAACAATAAACCCATGAGCGACGCCTCTGCGCCTATGTCCACTCCTATTTTACAGTCACAGCTTTGTCCAAAGGACCTGGCAACCCTGCCAAAGCCACAATATTCCATGCGAATTCAGGCTGTTTCTGACCCAATTTTTGAGTTAGATGAAAGTGTTTTAAGTCAAGCCGAATTTCCTTCCTTCCCTGCGCAGTGTGGACAAAAGGGCCGATCACAGTCCGATCAGCTGCTCCTGACCTGTCGGATGGATTTCTGGTTTGTTTGAAACGACTGCATATTCTCAAATGGTGAGCAGAGCCACAAGCCGGTTCCCCAAATGAAAGGCTAGTTTTATACACAGTGTATGAAAGCCCATTGGCAACCCCATCTGATCATGAAAGATATGAATGAGAGAAACATTTGCACAAAAGCTGCTGACTTCCAGCTGACAGGTTGCTAGCTTGTGCTTGTTGGTGACACCCCAGTGTGAGAGAGCGAGAGCATTTCTGATGGTGTTTGTGTTTGAGCCGTGCATATGAGACAACTGAAAAATACATAGATCTGACTTTAACTTCTTTCTGTGGTAGGATTCAAAAGGAAACTTAGTTGACAATTGGATCATTCATTGTGAGCTTTATTGTGCCTCGTCAAAGATTCACTAGTACAGTGTGAGTTGACATCCCACAATACACTCGTCCAGTGCATCATATTAAAAGACCAACTCTGACTAGGTTTCATACTTAAAACATAATCGATCATACATTCATGATGGAGTAAATATTTCAGTCTTCAGAAAGCTAACATCAGTGCCCGCAGGACGTTAACAACTGTTTTCGGGGTGTAATCATTCTCTTTAGGAGGATAGGTTGAACTTATGTGAAGTCTTTGTAGTTTCCCTTTTAACGTACATGTTTCCAACTTTCCCACTCTGTAAAACTGCATCCACGGTTTGTGTGTTGTTGGAAACTTCTGTGTTGTGGGTTAAGTAGTGTCGGTTTCATCTTGTCCTTTGCGGCGCAGTGCGGTTTGTCTCGGTGTATGACACTTGCTCTGCTGTGACGCAGACAGACCCTGTCAGCACATTCACCGGGGCATGACTGAAGTTAGGATGTTCCTCCCGGAATACTTTCCACCCCTTCCCTCTCTCTCATCTTCTCCTCAACGTCCTCCGCTACCTCTAACTTAGTCTCTCTCTAAGCAAAAGCCTTTTGATGAACACTGAAGAAGAAGGAAAAAAAAAAAAAAAAGAGAGATTTACCCACCCCCTCCTCCTTCCTCTGCGTTCTCCTTTCCCACCTCTCCCACTCACCACCTGTCCCTTCCTCGGCTGATCTATCTCCCTAAATCTCCCTCTATCCTTTTTCCTTAACTCGCTATTGTTTTAGTATCCAATCCTCCCTGCTGCGTCCTCCTATCCGCTCTCCTCTCTCTCATCTGTGTCAATCATACTCCTGTCACTGCATCCCTCACCCTCTGTGCTCTCTGAGGCTTCAATCAATCAGCCAATCTCCCTCCTCGGCCTTGCTACATCAGAAGTGACAGGCGACTCACCGGCCACCATCTTGATGAGAGGCTACAACACTGTAATTGTGTGTATGAATCCAGTCATCAAATCACAAAATGCTGCTAACAGGAGATATCTAGTGGTTACATGAAGCCTCAGGCAGATTTTAGAGAATAAGATATATATAACCACCATGGAGACCATTATAGAGGATGTGAGGCCGGGTTCGGTTATCTCCAACATACAGCATGAGGAGGAGATCGGGGGTGAATTCAATGACAGCGCCCCTCTCTCTCTCTCCTCTCTCTCTCTCTCTCCCAGAGGAACTTATCAGCCGGGAGTTTGATGGCCAGGCAATCATTGCTGCGGGCACCTTGTTAACAAGCCTGGGGCAGGTGGCGGGATGCGGGGCAGAATATCAACATGGCACCATCACAAGCTGAGCACAGATTTATAACAGTTTCTCATGTCGCGCTTTTTCAATTGGACTTTTGAAGCATCAAAGTTGGAAAAAAAACAACCACTTTTAATCTTTGTTTCCTCATGTTTTACACCATTTTCAAGGCCTGAAATCTCTCTCACAGCAGATTCAAAGCACCGTGGTATGTATTGATCCATGTCACAGCCTTCCACATTGATCTGGGCACCTTTGCGGAGAGCAATTGTTATGCCATTAGCCAGGGTGCATCGGCCTGTGCCGCTGTAAGTGAAGATAATTGGGTGCTCCTGTTTGAGGCTCAAGGGAGCTCATATTTCCTCATTAGAGTTTATATAATGTTATACAGAGAAAATGTTGTTTTCATCCTTGTGGATCCAGCAAGGACCAGAATGAGGGTTTTCACCTGTAGCCTCTACATACAGCACTGTGCTTTCCAGCAGAGTAAATAGAGATAATAGGGTGATACAGTTGGTCGCTTCAGGGAGCTAATTAGAGTTTTTCTGTTAAGTTTAGGCTTATTTTCAAAGAGTTTGTGATTCCAACTGTACAGTATTTCTTTGTAAGTTGAGTGTACCTACAGCGAGTTTCTCAGAGACCTGATTAATTGGGGCCGTAAATATCTTAATTAATTTCCCCTTACTGGTTCCATTCCTCTCAAATTTAAATCGATCCTCTAGGTCGTTAGCATTAGAGGCAGATCCTCGCCATCGATTGCCAGCTGTCACCAACTTATCGAGACTGAGAGCTTTAATTACGATTCACCTCCTAGCTTCCTGTCTGTCTTCTTTTTTCTCGCGGTAACCCTCCATCGAACAGGCAAACATGGAGAGATGCAGCGCCACAAGCAGCATCCGCACTCCCACACTCACCTTCTCCACAACAGTGAACGCGCATGCTGTGCGACTTCAAGCCCTGTTGACAAAACACTCTCCCGAAAAACCACTTATTTACTTACTTACACATTCAAAAACACTTGTAAAAAAAAAAAAAAAAGGCTTGGACTCGCTAAGCCACATTCATCCAAGCCCTCTCAAACGTTGGGTGTCCGTGAAATTCATGAAGACACTCAAACAAGAACTTGAATACACCACACATCTCTAAACACTCACAAAAATCCTCCTCCAAACCACTTCTATCCGCGCTGGTGAGAAAAATAAAGAAAGCTCCAGGGACTTCCTCTCTGGAGGCAGCGGAGTCAAAGAGAAGAAAGGGAGCGCTCACTCACACCAGGAGTCAAGAGAGGAAGAAGCCACCCCGTTGAAATTATGCATGGACTCAGAAAGGTGAGAGGAGGAAAGAGAGCGGGAAGGAGGAGAAGCAGTGATGGTTGTGGGTGCATAAGTTGTGCGTGTCCTCCTTGGAAGATCGACTGGGTAGTTTTAAGTCAAAGCATCGTGCAGCAGCTTCGTCCTCACTTTGAACCTCTGCAGATAAAAGCGGACCTGTCGGTGTGCGAGGAGGAGAAAAACAGTAGGAGCTTTGGTCTGTTAATGTATGAATACCAGCATCACCTGTGTCCCCAGCCTTGTCTCTACCCCGGCCATGCTCATATACTGACAGCAAGGTGTTAACCTCTCCTGGGAGAGCACATGCCTACAGACATGAGATAACTCTCCAGGGGTTGGAGGGCTGTGGAGGACAAGGGGAGGAATAACAGCAGGTAAACAATATAACAAGCTCTACATGAAAAAAAAAAAAAAAAAAAACAGTGGAATACATTATCACTTGGTGTAATAGCTGTGAAATTCAGCCTGCTTATGGTCAGCTGTTTGCCTATTGGTGGAGATTAAGACTAAACAGACTAGGTTTAACAGAGCGGCAACAAGGGCTTCGGATTTGCTGGCTTTCAGCAAGATCATTGGAGTTACGTTAAATAGCAGACAGAGGCTTGAAGATCATTCAGCAAGAACGCTGCGTTTTGCAGCTGCATGCTCACAGAAAACAACAAACTTAGGAATGTTCAGTTCTTGTTAATGACTATTTTTACTATAGGACACAAAACTGAGGGGACAAAGCTATTTTCAAATGGACCCAAAGTCTAGCAAGCAGTTTCAGAACCAATTTTAAAGTTAAACTTAAGCCTGGCTGACACTAGATGATTTTTTTGAATCTTATCAGATGTTGAAAATGTGACATGATGTACACACATGATGACAAATAATGATTCATTTAACATTTTTGTCCTTTAGTATGGAGAGCAAACGGTATGACCCGAACAAAATTAACAAAACATGGTTTCAGCCAAACCACAGTACTGGAGGAAACTATCAAATATTGAAGTGGAGTCATGTTACACAACAAAACTTACTTAAACTTGATCACCTGTGAGGAACTTTTGATCTGCGTTGATTTTGGCGCCCCTGGGGACAATTCAGAACCCTTTCGGCTGTGCTGTTTTGTCCTGTACTTGTGTATTAGAGCTTTTCTATGAAAAATCTTTTCTTGTTGTTTTTTAACAGTCATACATGTCACTCACTGTGGATCTTTTCTGTGGAAAACGTAAATGTCTGCAGGGTCCTGTAACTCAATTTGACACCTACCTGGTGGCAGTGTATACAGGCATTTAAAATTATGTTTTGAAATGATCAGTCTTGACGCTGAAGGTCTTGTTTGCGTTTGTAGGTAGTACAGAGGCATCAGTGATAATCTCAGTCTTTTTCATAACCAGTTAAAAACCACTAACAGGAGCTTTAACTAACTTAAGTAAACTCTGGTCTCCTGTCTGAACGCTATGTGTTGAATTGATTCATCCCTGATCCTAAACCACTTTCTTAGGTGTTTATTTTGGGGCTATGGTGCCTTTCTTTATTGGACAGTGGATGGAGTTAGAAGCAGAATGACAGAGTCAGGTATGACATGAGAGAAAGGAGTCACAGGATGGAGTTGAACCCAGGCAGCCTGCTTGGAGGAGATCAAAAGAAATATTTTGTGAGGCACAACCTGTTATCTAAACATTTTTATTCAAAAAACCACTTCTGTCAGATCCGGGATCGTTATAAACTCACAGTGAGCCAGAGCACCTGGCTCCAAGTCCACCACAAACCTAAGCTCCCTGCTGCTGTTTTATCTCATGCTACAGAATATAAACTGAGAGAGGTGCCATAAAGATCAAATAAATCCTGACAGGAGACAGTCCGGAGAATCACAATGCCAGGAGACGTGCCAGTAGGTCATGACTGGACAACATTTGTGGCCCATATTTTACTGCCTTGGCGAGGGTTCAACTAGTTCTCAGGCTGATTTGTCTGGTCGTAAGGTAAAGGGCTGGATAACAGTGTGTTGATATCCCAACAGTATCAGCGATGAACGCCTGTGGTTTACTGCTAAACTGCTCATCACTCAGCCTTTTAAAAACTGTCAATTATGCATGAGTAGCAGAGTTTATGCATTATTTGTAAAAAGGCGGAAATTAAAACCATAGGAGGATTTGCTTTGATGAATAATATACAGAAAACCAGTTTGTTTTGCTCTAAATTATCCCTTAAATAGCGCCTTAAGCATGGCAATCAAACTGATATCAGATGTTAAATATAGGTGTTTAAAAAGACTGACAACCATAACACAACATCACACATATAGTTAGTTTTGACAGTATATCACAAGGATTAAGCAATCAGCAACAAAAAGTCAATCAATAGATA